>NC_057795.1:331532885-331701478 GCF_018294505.1 Triticum aestivum | reverse complement strand
TTTAGGGGCGTCCGATCGCCATCGGACGGTTGAGAAATAAATAGGTAGGGGTCCAACTAAGAAAACGAAGATATTTTAGGGATGTTAGGGGATGATTCGAATCCAACGGAGATGACTGAGCGGGTCAGGTTCGGGGCAGGTTTCGGACACACACAACAGGGGGTCGATGGTTGTGCAGAGAGGTTAGGTGGTCAGACAAGAGGGACTCAAGAAACTCGGTTGGTCTCGGAACGGACAACGGAGAGATGCGGCAACTACGAACGAACTAAGAGTTTTAAGAAAACATGCAGATGCGATGTGGATGATGCAATGATGAATGCAATAAATAAATAAATCACACGTCAACAACGAAATACATGGAAGTCTTCTGGAGCGTTGGTCTCGGGGCGTTACAGTGCCGGGCAAGCCACTCGTCGCAGATGTTATGTTTGAAGACCGCGAGGGCCTCCGCATCCGGACAGTCGACGATTTGATTTTTCTTAGTTAAGAACCGTGTCCAGAATTGTCTGGCCGATTCGTCTGGCTGCTGATTTATGTGGCTTAGGTCGTCAGCGTCTGGTGGTCGCACATACGTGCCCTGAAAGTTATCAAGGAATGCGGCTTCCAGGTCCTCCCAACACCCAATTGATTCTGCTGGCAAGCTGTTAAGCCAATGCCGAGCTGGTCCTTTTAGCTTGCGTGGGAGGTATTTGATGGCGTGAAGGTCGTCACCGCGGGCCATGTGGATATGAAGGAGCTAGTCTTCAATCCAAACCGCAGGGTCTGTTGTGCCATCATAGGATTCAATATTCACGGGTTTAAACCCTTCGGGGATTTGATGATCCATTACTTCATTTGTGAAGCATAGTGGGTGTGCGGCGCCTTTGTATTGGGCTATATCGCGACAGAGCTCCAACGAGCTTTGTCTATTGTGTTCGGCCCGGCCGGACTTACCGTATCCGGCGCGACGGTTGTCGTCACGTATCATGGGGTGCCCACGCGATCCATAGATCGATCTTGATTGTCTTGCCTTATCCTCCAATATATCTCGCAAGTCCGGAGTGTTCCCCTGTGGCCTTGTGCTTTTCGAACGATGCCGGGGTACGGTTCTAGTGGAGGGCCTAGAGGCCTCTCTGTCGCGGCCACGAGGTGGCCGGTCAACCGTATTGTGCTCTGGTGATGCAGGTTGATACGCCTCCTCCTCTAATCGGGGGAGCAACTTGCGTTTTGGATAGCTTTTGGAGGGGCGTTCGAGCTCATGCTCTTCGGCCGCAAGGACTTCAGTCCATCTGTCGGCTAGCAGATCCTTATCAGCTCTAAGTTGTTGCTGCTTTTTCTTGAAGCTGTTGGCCGTGGCCATAAGCCTGCATTTAAAATGCTCTTGTTCGACGGGATCCTCAGGCACGACAAATTCGTCGTCGTCGAGGCTTGCCTCGTCTCCGGAGGGAGGCATGTAATTATCATCCTCTACCTCTTCGTCTGCCGTTCTCTCATGAGGGATGGCATCTCCGTTCTCCTGCGCTGAATCTTGCTGGAGGGGGTTGTCTTCGGCACTGTCTGGGGTATTATTATCTCCGGTGCCGGAATCGCCATTCTTGCTGTGGCGGGATTTAGAGCGGCGCCACTGATGCCGGCGCTTGGGCTGTTTCTTGGAGGGGTCTTCCTCTGCTGTTCCTTCGCCATTCCCATCCTTTGGGATATCCACCATGTATATGTCGTATGACGAGGTGGCTTTCCAGTGCCCAGTAGGCGCTGGTTCTTGGCTGTCTCCGGCATCGTCGTCCATACCGTCGATGTCTTCGGAGTCAAAGTCTAGCATGTCGGTTAGATCGTCGACAACGGCTACTAAGTGGGTGGTGGGTGGGTCTTGAATTTCTTCGTCGTCCACATCCCAACCGTCCTGACCGTAGTCCGGCCAGGGCTCTCCTGATAACGAGAGATACTTTAGCGAACTCAGGATGTCGCCAAAAGGTGAGTGTTGAAAGATGTCCGCAGCGGTGAACTCCATGATCGGCGCCCCATCGGATTCGATTGAAGGGGGCATGGGAGGTTCGGAGTCCGGCAAGGAGTCCGACACCTCGGAGTCACGAGCTTCACAGGGGACAAGGTCAGTATTCGGCTCTATCGCCGTAGAGGTTGCAGCCCCCGAGGCGATGTCTAACCACTCGTCCTCGATCTGCATAGCCGGCTCCGAATCGAGGGTCGGAGCGGGCTCGTGTGCGGCCTCCAAGGCACTATCCGGCAGCAGAGCTAAATCATGCCCATCGTGACAGTGCGGCGCGCTCGGCTGTGGCTCGAATCCATTGAAGATCAAGTCTCCGTGGATGTCAGCCGTGAAGTTAAGACTTCCAAATCTTACCTGATGGCCTGGGGCGTAGCTTTCGATCTTCTCCAGATGGCCAAACGAATTGGCCCGCAGTGCAAAGCTGCTGAATACGAAGATCTGTCCGGGGAGAAAAGTCTCACCCTGGACCGCGTCGTTGTTGACGATCGAAGGAGCCATTGAGCCTATCGGTGACGACACAGAGGAACTCTCAATGAAAGCACCAATGTCGGTGTCAAAACCGGCGGATCTCGGGTAGGGGGTCCCGAACTGTGCGTCTAGGCGGATGGTAACAGGAGACAAAGGACACGATGTTTTACCCAGGTTCGGGCCCTCTTGATGGAGGTAAAACCCTACGTCCTGCTTGATTGATATTGATGATGTGGGTATTACAAGAGTAGATCTACCACGAGATCAAGGAGGCTAAACCCTAGAAGCTAGCCTATGGTATGATTGTCGTTATTGTTGTGTCCTACGGACTAAAACCATCCGGTTTATATAGACACCGGAGAGGGCAAGGGTTACACAGAGTCGGTTACAATGGTAGGAGATCTACATATGCGTATCGCCAAGCTTGCCTTCCACGCCAAGGAAAGTCCCATCCGGACACGGGACAAAGTCTTCAATCTTGTATCTTCATAGTCTTGGAGTCCGGCCGATGATGATAGTTCGGCTATCCGGACACCCCCTTGTCCAGGACTCCCTCAGGTCCAACCATGTCTAATCCCCAAACAGCAAAAGGCCAGACGAGTGGGATAGTCTTTAGAGCTGATGCGGGTTTATGGGACATGTTGGAGTAAAAATGACAGCCTTCACACTTGTCCACTATTTCTTTTGCCATCTCATTGGCACGTGGCCAGTAAAATCCGGCTCGGTATGCTTTGGCCACGATGGTCCAACAGGACGCATGGTGACCACAGGTCCTCAAGGGAATATCATTGAGGATCATTCGGCCTTCTTCTGGCATGATGCACTTCTGGCAAACCCCAGTTACACTTTCTCTGAACAACTGACCTTTTATCACAGTAAAGGCTTTAGACCGTCGGACGATCTATCGAGCCTCTTTTCATCCTCTGGAAGTTCTTTCCTAAGAATGTATGCAATGTACGGCACTGTCCAGTCGGGAGTGATGACCAAAACCTCCATGACTAAGTCGACCACGGCTGGGATTTCAACTTCAGTCGGATCTGTGGTACTCTTGGGCTGTGGTGATTCTTCGGTGAACGGATCTTCCTGAACTGAAGGTGAATGAATATGTTCCAAAAACACATTTCGGGGAATGGCCTCTCTCTTTGAACCTATCTTTGCCAACTCATCTGCAGCTTGATTTTTCAGCCGGGGTATATGGCGAAGCTCCAAACCTTCAAACTTCTTCTCCAACTTTCTCACTGCATTGCAATAACCAGTCATGGCTGGACTCCTGACATCCCATTCCTTCATCACTTGATTTACCACCAAATCTGAGTCGCCGTAAACCATAAGGCGACGGACGCCGAGTGAAATGGACATACGCAACCCGTATAAAAGTGCTTCATATTCGGCTTCATTATTGGAGGAATCAAAATGAATCTGGAGAACATAACTAAGCTTGTCTCCACGGGGGGATACCAATACTACTCCAGCGCCTGAACCATTCAGCATCTTGGAGCCATCAAAGAACATAGTCCAATGCTCCGAGTGAACTTGAGTCGGCAATTGCTGCTCAATCCACTCGGCAAGGAAATCTGCAATTGCTTGAGACTTGATAGCCTTCTTTGCCTCAAACTTGATATCTAATGGAAGGAGTTCAATCGCCCATTTTGCCACTCGACCAGTTGCATCTCTGTTATTCAGAATTTCAGATAGTGGCGCGTCGCTGACGACTGTAATGGAGTGATCAGAGAAATAATGCGCAACCTTCTTCATGGTATGTATATTCCATAGACAAGCTTCTAATAATGTGGATATCGTTGCTTGGATGGAGTCAAAACTTCAGAGAGATAATAAATTGGGCGTTGAACCTTGTAAGCTTTTCCTTCCTCTTCTCGCTCGATCGTGAGTACTGTACTGACAACTTGTCCAGCGGCTGCAATGTAAAGCAGTAAAGGCTCTTTGCTGATTGGCGCAGCGAGCACCGGCTGGGTGGAAAGCAAGGCTTTGAGCTCTGCAAACGCTGCATCAGCTTCCTCAGTCCACTCGAACTTATCAGATTTCTTCATCAGTCGGTAAAGAGGCAAGACCTTTTCACCGAGATGAGAAATGAATGGACTCAAGGCGGCCAAACAACCAGTCAGCTTCTAAACGTCATGCACTCGCACGGGGCGTTTCATTCGGAGAATGGTATCAACTTTTTCTGGATTGGCGTCGATCCATCGTTCGGAAACGAGAAAACCGAGCAACTTTCCTCTTGGAACTCTGAATGTGCACTTTGACGGATTAAGCTTGATATCGTACCTTCTTAGGTTGGCAAAGGTTTCTGCGAGGTCAGTCAATAGGTCGGAACCTTTGCGAGACTTGACCACAATGTCATCCATGTATGCTTCCACATTCCGACTGATTTGAGTGAGCAGGCACTTCTGAATCATTCTCATGAATGTGGCTCCAGCATTTTTAAGACCAAATGGCATGGTGACATAACAAAAGTACCCGAATGGGGTGATGAAGGCTGTTTTTATTTTGTCGGGACCATACAGTCAGATCTGATGATACCCGAAATATGCATCTAAGAAAGACAAGCGCTCACACCCCGCAGTCGAGTCAACAGTCTGATCTATGCGAGGGAGAGGGAAGTGATCTTTCAGGCAGGCCCGATTGATATTCTTGAAATCAATGCACATACGAAGTGAATCATCCTTCTTAGGGACCATGACTACATTGGCTAACCACTCGGAGTGGTAGATTTCATGGATGAACTCTACTGCCAATAGCCGAGCCACTTCTTTGCCAATTGCTTTTCTCTTCTGCACGGCGGACCGCCGAAGGTGCTCTTTGACGTGTTTTACCTTGGGGTCGACGCGCAAACGATGCTTAGCCAGTCCCTGGGTACACCTGGCATGTCAGAGGGTTTTCATGCGAAGATGTCCCAGTTCTCATGGAGGAACTGGATGAGCGCTTCTTCCTATTTGTTGTCGAGTGTTGTTGATATATGAGTCGGTGCAGCATTGGGATCAGTCGGGTGAATATGAATCGGCTTCGTTTCACCGGTCGACTGACATACAAAGTCTGTAGCAGGCTTCTTGGCTCGGAGAAAATCACTCGGATCTGCACTCTTCTGATACTCTTGGAATTCAACCGCTGCCATCTGTGCATCGGCGATTTTGGAACCTTTCTGGAAACATTCCTCTGCCTTCTGCTGATTGCCAGTAACTGTGATCACACCTTTGGGGTCAGGCATCTTCAGCTTGAGGTACACATAACATGGTTGAGCCATGAAACGTGCGTATGCAGGCCTCCCTAGAATGTCATGATAAGCACTCTAGAAATCCACGACTTCAAATGTCAACTTTTCTTCACGGTAATGCTTGGAATCACCGAAAACCACGTTGAGAGTGATCTGGCCGAGTGATTCGGCTTTCTTTCCGGGGATAACACCGTGGAAGCTCATATTGCTCTTGCTAAGCTTAGACATCGGGATGCCCATACCCTTCAAGGTTTCAGCATACAAGATATTTAGACCGCTACCACCATCCATCAGCACTTTAGTCAGTCGAGTGCCACCGATCACTGGGTCGACCACCAGCACTTGCCTCCCGGGGGTGGCTACACGAGCAGGATGGTCTGACTGGTCGAATGCGATGGCTGTCTTGGACCATTTCAGGTACGTGGTCATCATCACCGGAGCAACCATATTCACCTCTCTGTTGATAACCTTCAACCGACTCTTGCTCTCAACATCAGCAAAAATCATGAGAGTGGCATTGACCTTGGGATAACCATCATCTTCCTCTTCATCCTCATCTCTGTCCGACTATTTCTCCTTCTCATTGGGCTGTTTCTCTCGGAACTATTGGATCAGGAGTCGACATTGTCGAGTGGTATGCTTGGGGTAAATCAGATTATCTTCTTCATCTTTCTTCGTGTGGATGTGACACGGCAAATCCAGCACATCATTTCCTGCTTGATCCTTTACCTTCTTAGGGGGCCAGGGCCCCTTAGGGTTTCCCTTAAACTTTCCTTGAGCCACTGCTGCAATCTCACCGGGTGCCGCTGGCTCGGCTTTGCACTTCTGTTTCCGATTGGAGTTACCCCCACCGGCCTCTTGGCCGACTGGTTTACTCTTCCCGCCACGGAGTCGATCCTCTTCTTCTCCATTAGCGTACTGGGTGGCTATCTCCATCATCCGGGTCAGAGTCATATCCCCAGTCCTACCGAATTTCAGAACCAACTCTCGGTACTTGACGCCTTCTTGAAAGCACACACGGCCTGATGCTCTGATACATTCTCAATGGTGTGATGCAAAGTGGTCCACCTCTGAATGAATTCCCTCAAAGTCTCATTCAGCTTCTGCACACAATGCTGCAACTCGGACAACCCTGCTGGCCGCTTGCACATGCCCTCAAAGGTTCTTACGAACACCCGAGATAGCTCCTCCCAACTGTGTATACTTCCTGGAGTCAACTGAGTCAACCAAGTTCGGGCCGACCCTTCCAACATAAGAGGGAGATGTTTCATTGTGATCTCATCGTTTCCGGCTCCAATTTGCACAACCACTCGGTAATCTTCAAGCCAAGTTTTAGGCTTGGATTCTCCAATGAACTTACTGACTCCTGTTGCCAACCTGAAGTTGGGAGGAATCATTGCTTCCCTGATGGCTCCACTGAAACACTCTGGGCCTGAAACATGCAATCTGCTGCCACTCGGACGATCTCTGCCAGGGTCTTCTCTATGCGCTCTGTTCTGGTCGACTAGGCCTTAGACGAGAATGGATCTCGCCTCGAAGCCCGGATCTCTTGGGTCGACTGGAGCTCTGCGCTCGTCCCTGTGATGGCGTCTGTCATCGTTCTGCCGAGGCACGTATGACGCACTCCTTGGAGGAGGTGTAGGCACTCGACGACGATTGTCGCAGTCGAACTGACAATCATACTGCCCACGGTCTTCATGTCGCAGGGGCGATCTTGGGCTATGGGCCGACTGGACTGTATCCGCTACCACGGATCTGCCGTGGATCCTATTCCGCGACTGAGACACTGCACAATTCTGCTCTCCTGCTGCTCGAAGCAAGGCCCGGATCTGCTCCAACCCTCGGCCAGCCTCGGACTGGGAAGGTTGGATCGACTCTGCAATTCGGGCCGCAGCTGTGAGGTTCTGAATCGGAGTACGGTATACCTTAGGTGGAGGCGGGAAAAGTTGCCGTCGACTGGACTCAAGGACCCGCTCCCGAGCCCGCTCGTCGAGAGCGCACTGCAGGTTCTCCAGTCGAGTGTGCTCAGCCAAATTAGCCAACCGCGCCTCCTCCAAGGCCCGAGCCTCGGGAGTTTCTCCAACGATGGGCGTATGGAGTGCATCCATGTTGCGGCGACGAAGTTCCTCTCTCTGTTGCGAAGAAAGAGGTTCGGGACGATACTCCTCATGGACCCATGACGGATTGCTGCCAGCATCTTTGCCATCCTCGCGGCGAAAGCCAGGTGGGCCACGCGGACCATCGGCCATCAGGACTTCAGCCGCAGGATCGCTGCTATCGCACTCGGATGCAGTCTCCGTGGAGCCAGTCGACAGATCGAATAGGCCGTGGAGAGTTTCGTCGGGCTCGATTGTCGCGACTGCCGAAGAATTGTGTGGTCGAACACCGAGCCACCACATTCTTCACCCACCGCTGAAGCCGCGATCGACTGGATCGCTTGCAGCGGCAGACAGCGGGGAGGGAAGATATCATCGGAGCCGACTGATACTGGGTCGACGGCTGCAGAAGAAGGACGCCGTGAACACACGCGCGGAAGTGCGTCGCCCCTCGGACGGGGAGCGCCTGTAGGACCTTGAAGTATGTCTATATGGGGGGTGATTAGACTACTTGACCAATTAAAAACTTAACCTTTTCCCAATTTTAGAGTTTGGCAGATTTTAGCTATCTTGGGACAAGTCAAGCAATCATCACACAATTCAAGCAAGCATGCAAAGAGTATATAGGCAGCGGAAATTAAAACATGCAACTTGCAAGAAAGTAAAGGGAAGGGTTTGGAGGATTCAAACGCAATTGGAGACACGGATGTTTTTGGCGTGGTTCTGATAGGTTGTGCTATCGTACATCCACGTTGATGGAGACTTCAACCCACGAAGGGTAACGGTTGCACGAGTCCACGAAGGGCTCCACCCACGAAGGGTCCACGAAGAAGCAACCTTGTCTATACCACCATGGCTGTCGCCCATGAAGGACTTGCCTCACTAGCGGTAGATCTTCACGAAGTAGGCGATCTCCTTGCCCTTACAAACTCCTTGGTTCAACTCCACAATCTTGTCGGAGGCTCCCAAGTGACACCTAGCCAATCTAGGAGACACCACTCTCCAAGAAGTAACAAATGGTGCATTGATGATGAACTCCTTGCTCTTGTGCTTCAAATGATAGTCTCCCCAACACTCAACTCTCTCTCATAGGATTTGGATCTGGTGGAAAGAAGATTTGAGTCGAAAGCAACTTGGGGAAGGCTAGAGATCAAGATTCATATGGTAGGAATGGAATATCTTGGCCTCAACACATGAGTAGGTGGTTCTCTCTCAGAAATGGTAAGTTGGAAGTGTAGGTTTGTTCTGATGGCTCTCTCCACGAATGAAGAGGAGGTGGAGGGGTATATATAGCCTCCACACAAAATCTAACTGTTACACACAATTTACCAAACTCGGTGGGACCGATTCAACAGACTCAGTCGGACCGATTTAGTAAACCTAGTGACTGTTAGGATTTTCGGTGGGACCGACATGCAACTCGGTAAGACCGATTTGGTTAGGATTAGGGCATAACGTAATCTCGGTAAGACCGATCACACAAACTCGGTGAGACCGATTTTGGTAATAAGCTTTCCAGAGAGTTGGTCAGGTAAACTCGGTGGGACCGATTTCCTCTTTTCGGTGAGACCAAAATGTTACAGAAGGGAAACAGAGAGTTTACATTGCAATCTCGGTGGGACCGATCGCTCACTTCGGTTAGACCGAAACGTTACGAAGGGAAACAGAGAGATTACAATCCCATCTCGGTGAGACCGAGATCCCTATCGGTAGGACCGATTTGCCTAGGGTTTGTGGCAGTGGCTATGACATTAGAACTCGGTGGCGCCGGATAGAAAGAATCGGTGTGACCGATTTTGGCTTTAGGTTTAGGTCATTTGTGGATGTGAGAAAGTAGTTGAGGGTTTTTGGAGCATATCACCAAGCACATGAAGCAAGAGGCTCATTAAGCAACACCTCATCCCTCCTTGATAGTATTGGCTTTTCCTATAGACTCAATGTGATCTTGGATCACTAAAATGTAAAATGAAGAGTCTTGAGCTTTTGAGCTTAAGCCAATCCTTTGTCATTAGTATTTTGAGGGATCCACTTTCATCATCCATGCCATGCCATTCATTGAGCTTTCCTGAAATAATAGTCTTGGAATAGCATTAGCTCAATGAGCTATATGTTGTTATGAATTACCAAAACCATCTAGGGATAGTTGCACTTTCAATCTCCCCCTTTTTGGTAATTGATGACAACATATAGATCAAAGCTTCGACAAATGATAATAAGATTGAAAAACATCGTCGCTTTGAGAAGTATGTGATAAGCAAGAGCTCCCCCTAAATTTGTGCATAGTTTAGGATTTGCTTTGGACTGCAAATGCACAAGGAATTAGGCTCATGGGTTACTCTTCCATGTCACATATATCTTGGTGGAGCGCTCAAAATGATAAAGATTGAATACATGCACTCATCACCAAGCAAAGTGAATGATCACATGTGGATAGGTAAGATAATATTATCAAACATGCATAAGTGTAGCTTATGATCAAACACATGATCATCAATGTCTCACAAAAACAACATAGTATCTCAAGCAATCAAAAGCAAACAAAGTTTAACCACCAAAGCAAGAGAGAACAAAAGCAACACTCTCTCTCTCGAAGCCTATGATCTATACATTTTTCTCCCCCTTTGGCAACAAGTTACCAAAAAGTTCATAGAAAATGCATAGTGCTAGATCGACTCCTAGGCTTGATCTTCAGGTGGTGGTGTAGAGATGGCTCCTTGGACGAAGGCTTCAGTTGAAGTGGATGGAGCTGGAGGAGTTGGTGCTGGAGCTGGTTGCACTGGAGCTGTAGGAGCTGTAGCTGGTGCAGATGATGTGGCTCTGGTGTCTGTCACAGGCACTGCAGCTGACTTCTGAGCTCTAGGCACTCTGGCAAATACATTAGTGGTAGTCTTGCCCTTCCTCTCCTGCATGTCATCCTGTAGCTGCTCCACAACCGACTGAATCTCAGTTACTTTGACATCTAGATCATAGAATTTTTGTTCCATGATTCTTTCCAAGCTCTCCTGATTTTGAGTGAGGGTGGCCAATCCCTTCTCAATCCTCAGTGTTGATGCTATCAAGTAACCAAGCTGCTCCTGCTTGTTCTTCAAAAAGTACTTAGATGCCTCCTCTTGAGTTGGCATCTTGGCAGCCTTCTCTCTCTTTGACTTCTCCTTCTTCTCTTGAGCTTGTACTGATGATGGTTCATTCTCATTCATGACAACCTGATTGTCCTCAAAGTCTGGATAGAGAGAAAAATGTTCCTTATCCAATAGATATTTTCCTGTGCCCATCTTTGAGTTAATCAACTCCTGAATCAGAGGGGCATATCCACAACTTCTCTTTTGGTCTGCTGCAGTCCTCTTAATGGTCTCAACCATAAGGCTCATGACCTTGAATTTCTGTGGCACATCAAACAAATGCAACATGTTGATTGCATGCCCTCTAATCATGTTGTGGTCACCAGACTTAGGCAACAGAGTGTGCCTTAGGATCCAGTTGATTGTTGGCAGCCCTGACAGAAGAAAGTGGACTGACCCAAACTTATGTGTCTCTATAGCTTTGTCTGGGATCTCCTTGTACATGTGTGCCATGGAATTGTGGTCCATCTTCTTCTTGGCATAGACATCCAAGTCATCTTCACTCTACTTTGGGGCATTGATCAGTTTTTCCCATTCCTCAACGGTTGACTGGTACCATGTACCTTCAGACATCCAAACTATCCTCCCATCTGGATAGAAGTGTGCTGTGGAGTAGAATTGTATAATGAGTTCATCATTCCAGTTGGTGAGCTTTTGCCCAACAAAATCTGCAAATCCACAAGCAACAAAACTGTCTTGCACTCCAGGATAGTGTTCTTCATTTTCTTTCATGTAGGTTCAGTCGACCCACCTCATATCACACACTATGGGCTTCTTGTCCAACAAGATTGTGTCATAGAAATCATGTTGTTCCTTTGTATGGAACCTGTAATCAACAGCAGTCCTTCTCCTTGTGGCATATGGATCTGTCATCCTCCATAGCCTCAACCCTGAGTCTCTTCTGATGTTCATGTCCTCAGCCACAGGATGGGCATCATTATGGTCTGGTATATTGGGCTTGAGCTTCCTCAGGACTTGTCCTTCTTCATCTTCCTCATCAGCAACTTCAGGCACTTTGGCCTTGTTCTTCTCAGTAGCTGGAATACTCCTGGTATTCCTCTTTGGTGCAAGCTTGGGCTTGGGGGCAGCTTTGGGTGCTTCCTTGGGCTTTGATGTTGCAACCCCTGACTTAATAGCATCACCCATAAGCTTTTGTGCCTTGGGTGCTGGTGCAGCAACCTCTTCTTCCTCTTCAGAGTCTCTCCTCATTGAGGGATTTCCAAGAACCTGGGCAGTAGTGGTTCTGGCTCTTTTCTTCTTCTTATCCTAAGCAGCAGCTTCATCTTCTGAATCAATGGTAAACTTCATAGTTTCTCCAGTGGGAACTTTCTTGGGTTTGGAAGTTGTGACTCTCTTTGCAGGTGCCTCTTTGGGTTCAGTCTTTTCAGGCACTTGAGTAGATCCTCTAACCTTCAGCATAGGTGTCCTCTTGGCAGGAACCTTCCTATTGAGTCCAGGTTTAGTGTTCTTTGCTGAGGCATACTCCTTTTTGAGCACTACCTTCTTGGAGGTAGCCTCATCCTCTTCTGCTCTATAATCCTCATCCTCAGAATCTGAGGTTCTCTTCTTCCTTGTCCTGGTGGCAGCTTTAGGCAGATTGCTTGGGGTGCTCCTGCTGCCTTCATCTGAAGTGCTAGAGGGACTAGTGCCCTCACTCATGTGACTGTGCTCTTCTGACCTGT
Source organism: Triticum aestivum (assembly GCF_018294505.1). NCBI lineage: Eukaryota > Viridiplantae > Streptophyta > Magnoliopsida > Poales > Poaceae > Triticum > Triticum aestivum. The sequence continues at coordinate 331,688,900 of NC_057795.1, read as the reverse complement.
TCTGACTATCACTTTGGTCTGACATGTTGCAAATCACTGACTGCTGACCCTGTGAAGAGTTATAGATGAGATAGAGTGGATGAGCATCACAAAATGCAGAGATTTTTGCAAAAGAATGATTCAAAAATTCAGTTTTAGTTTTCCACAGAAAGCATTTTGGATCAACCGATTTTCAAACTCGGTGATATCGAAGCAGTTTTGGAACCTAAACTAATGAACTCGGTTGGACCGAGCCACAGTTCGGTGGCACCGAGACTGCTAGGGTTTCACAAAGTCCTAAAATCGGTCTCACCGATTAGCAATTCTCGGTCAGACCAAGAGTTACTAGTGCAATGGCGTTAGCCAAATCAGTGGGACCGAGTTTTTCAACTCGGTGGGTCCGAGATGGTTTCAGCGGAAACCTAACCCTAAATTTTCGAATCCCATCTAATATAAGGATTGCATTACCTGGATAGGAGTGTTTCAATCGTGGCAAGAATCATTAAGAACACAATGTGCTAGGAATCGGACGAGGATAGCACTATGATCAAGTCCATACCCTAGCTTGGTGATGAACTCGCTACGGCGGCAACGGCGGGGGTGAATTCCGTTGACGGCGGCGGAGACCAGCGACAGGAGGCGGCTGGCGACGAGGAGACGATCCGGAGACCCTGATGGCAGAGGGAGCTATTGCGCGGGCGAAGAGGTTCGGAGAAATTTCCAAATTTTTGCCCGTGAGTATATATAGCCCGACCCTGTCGGTGTGACCGAGTGGAACAACTCGGTGGCACCGAGATGCATAACTGTGTACAGTTACAGCAACTCGGTGTGACCAAAAAGTTCAAATCGGTTGCACCGAGATTGAAAACCTAGATCGACTTAGTGATCTCGGTAGGACCGAAATGGAGGAATCGGTCAGACCGAGAATCACAAAGAAGTTTTGGAAGTTTAAGTCTATGACGAATCGGGGACTCCGAGTGCTCCTCACACAGAGTGGTAATCTGACTTGATCAAATTTTGTGATGTAGCATGAATAGAGTTTGAGACGAGAAAAGCATAGATAGCTAGAGAAGGTTCTTAGGCATTCTTGTCCATCCACTTGGCAAAAAGAAAAAGGAAGCCAATCACTCAAAACAACAAGTGGATGTTCTTGAATGAGTAAAATATGCACCAACGTGCTCACACAATAAGATGGCAAATGAAATATGTGGCAAAACATGCACAACCAATTCTAGCATCTATCAAACAATTGGCGATGACTAGGTCATCTATATATGAGTATATTGACTTAGGAGTCAAATGAAAACATTTGATCATAGGTCATACTCATTGTTTAAGCTCAAGTGGGGTTACCACTTTTACATAATGCATTGATGTGTTCACACCATTACAGTTGCTTTGACTCAATTCTTAGAGTTAAGCTCCCCCTAGATGTGAGATCCCCTTTTAGAGGGATGAACTAACCTTGGGTTTTGTCGATGATGACTTCATGTAGGTGTTGAAGATGTGTATGCTCAATGTTGATGTAGATCATTTGGAGCAATCCTTTGGAGTGAGTTGCACTTTCAACTTACCTACATGGGTTAGTCCCACAAGGAACAAACAAGAATATCCATAGACATAGAGTGAAGCATACACAAGATGATGTCCATGAAATCAATAGGTTACCTTGTCCCTTGCCTTACCAACATGAGGGTTTGTGACTCCTTGAACTAGTGCATGATGTGAAAGTTGATTGCACTTGTCGTTGCCAAAAAGATATGAGTGAAGAATGTTGGCGGAGTCACCCTCAAGAACTCTCCAGTTCTTCTTCTTTGGGATCCACATCATCTTGATGGGAATCCTTGGAGTTGTAGTTGTACTTAATGAAGTAGAACTTGACATAGTCTTGGGAACCCACTTGACTGAGGCCTTAGGTGCTTCTTCAAATGCATCAATCTCTTCTTGAATCCTGTCCTTGCCTTTGTTCTTGTGGTCTTGTGGTGGAAGATCATCTTGTGCTTGTGTTCCTTTGAAGGAAGTAGGATCATACTTATCTTGTTGAGGAACAAACTTCGTCTTGGGGTATTGATCTTCTTCCCACTCAACTCCATTGGCATTGAACTTTTGTTCAAAACCAACACCTTGATTCTTCCGGTGCCTTCCTTGCTTGCGTACAATTTCCTCGAATTGCTTACTCCCGGCAAGGCTCTTGTAAACACCTTTCTCTATAATTCCCTTCAATAAGCTATTTTCTTGCTCAAGTGTAACTTGGCTAAGAGAATCATTAGTGGAATCAAGAGAACTACTAGAAGCAACAATATTGGATTTGACATTATTATTGTTACTACTAGAGGAAGGATCTTTCTTGTACTTGTTACTAGACTTGACTTGAGGCATGTAAGTAGATAAGAGTAAACACTTGGCAATGTAAGAAGAACTTTTCTTACGGAGATCATCATTGATTGCTTTTAAGAACTCATGCTCTTGCTCCAGATTGAGCTTTTCAAAGCGTAACTTCTCATGAGCCCTTGAAAGTTCTCGATGATCTTCGAAGATAGTTTCATGAGCTAACTTAAGAGTGTTTAGTTCTTTAGTTAGAAGCTCAATCTTCTCCTTATCATTGTCATTCGTTTTATCTTGATTAGCATGATTAATTGACGTTTCATCATAGTATTCATCACTAGAGTTGTCAACAAGTAAATCATCATCCACCCGTAAGTCATCTTCATCACTATTGAAATCAACATACTCAGGATGTGTTACCTTTGGACCTTTGGCCATGAAGCATCTTCCAATTCCTTAATTTGGTTAATCAAATATGTCGTAGGAGTTGGTTGACACAAGTGCTAGACTGGCAACACCTACATCTTGAGTATATTCGGAGTCAGAGTGATAGCTTCTCTCGGAGTGATTGTCGGAGTCAGAGCCGGATACCCATTCACCAACATGAGCTTGATATCTTCATTTTGTGTAGCTCCTTGATGACTTGTCCTTCCTTTCTGAATCCTTGCTTCTCCACGAGGGTCTTCATTCATAACGATCATCTCTACTCCTCCTCTCTCTCGGTGGTGATTCTTCTCTTTTGCTTCTTCTTTTTGGAGAATCTTCTCTTCTTTTGTAGGGTGTCGTACACTCATTGGAATAGTGTCCGAGTCTCCCACAATTGTAGCAATTTTGCTCTCGACTAGAAGATCTTTTGTCATTATAAGACCTTGACTGGGAGCTTCTTTCCTTGCTTCTACTCTTGTAGAATTTGTTGAAGTTCTTCACCATTAAGCTCAATTCTTCATTAAAGTTTTGTTTCTCACATGATGATGTGGGGGCTTCACTTGAGGCTTTGTAAGCACCACTTGACTTGTTGTGAAGTTCCTCCTTATCTTTAAGTGACATCTCATGAGCAACAATTCTTCCAATGACTTCGGTTGGCTTGAGATCTTTGTAGTTTGGCATCATTTGGATCAATGTGCACAAGGTATCATACTTTCCATCCAATGCTCTTAGGATCTTCTTGATGATGAATCTGTCGGTCATCTCTTCACTCCCTAAGCCGGCAATCTCATTTGTGATAAGTGCAAGCCTAGAGTACATTTCAGCGACACCTTCACCATCCTTCATTTTGAACTTGTCAAGCTGACTTTGGAGCACATCCAACTTGGATTCCTTGACGGAGTCGGTACCTTCATGCATATCAATCAAAGTATCCCAAATTTCCTTTGCATTCTCAGGACGGCTGATTTTGTTGAATTCTTCGGGGCACAATCCATTGAAGATGATATCACAAGCTTGAGCATTGTATTGCAGCATCTTCAATTCTTCCGCATTAGCTTCACGGTCCGGCTCTCTCCCATCAAAGAATTCACCTTGCAAGCCAATACAAATAATTACACAAACGGCGGGGTTATGTCCAAGAATATGCATTTTCATCTTATGCTTCCAACTAGCGAAATTAGTACCATCAAAGTAAGGACCTCTACGGTGATAATTTCCCTCACTAGACGCCATACTCTCCTAGGTTGTGAAACCAAGGCTATGACCACCAAAAGCTATGGAAATCAAAGCAAATGGAGACCAAAGCTCTGATACCACTTGTAGGACCTTGAAGTATGTCTAGAGGGGGGGGGGGTTGATTAGACTACTTGACCAATTAAAAACTTAACCTTTTCCCAATTTTAGAGTTTGGTAGATTTTAGCTATCTTGGGACAAGTCAAGCAATCATCACACAATTCAAGCAAGCATGCAAAGAGTATATAGGCAGCAGAAATTAAAGCATGCAACTTGCAAGAAAGTAAAGGGAAGGGTTTGGAGGATTCAAACGCAATTGGAGATACAAATGTTTTTGGTGTGGTTCCGGTAGGTGGTGCTATCGTACATCCACGTTGATGGAGACTTCAACCCACGAAGGGTAACGGTTGCGCGAGTCCACGGAGGGCTCCACCCACGAAGGGTCCACGAAGAAGCGACCTTGTCTATCCCACCATGGCCGTCGCCCACGAAGGACTTGCCTCACTAGCGGTAGATCTTCACGAAGTAGGCGATCTCCTTGCCCTTACAAACTCCTTGGTTCAACTCCACAATCTTGTCGGAGGCTCCCAAGTGACACCTAGACAATCTAGGAGACACCACTCTCCAAGAAGTAACAAATGGTGCGTTGATGATGAACTCCTTGCTCTTGTGCTTCAAATGATAGTCTCCCCAACACTCAACTCTCTCTCATAGACTTGGATCTGGTGGAAAGAAGATTTTAGTGGAAAGCAACTTGGGGAAGGCTAGAGATCAAGATTCATATGGTAGGAATGGAATATCTTGGCTTCAACACATGAGTAGGTGGTTCTCTCTCAAAAATGGTAAGTTGGAAGTGTAGGTTTGTTCTGATTGCTCTCTCCACGAATGAAGAGGAGGTGGAGGGATATATATAGCCTCCACACAAAATCTAACCGTTACACATAATTTACCAAACTAGGTGGGACCGGTTCAACAGACTTGGTCAGACCGATTTAGTAAACCTAGTGACCGTTAGGATTTTCGGTGGGACCGACATGCAACTCGGTAAGACCGATTTGGTTAGGGTTATGGCATAACATAATCTCGGTAAGACCGATCACACAAGCTCGGTGAGACCGATTTTGGCAATAAGCTTTCCAGAGAGTTGGTCAGGTAAACTCGATGGGACTGATTTGCTCTTTTCGGTGAGACCGAAATGTTACAAAAGGGAAACAGAGAGTTTACATTGCAATCTCGGTGGGACTCGCTCACTTCGGTTAGACCGAAACGTTATGAAGGGAAACAGAGATTTGACAATCCAATCTCGGTGAGACCGAGATCCCTATCGGTAGGACCGATTTGCCTAGGGTTTGTGGCAGTGGCTATGACATTAGAACTCGGTGGTGCCGGATAGAAAGAATCGGTGACCAATTTTGGCTTTAGATTTAGGTCATTTGTGGATGTGAGAAAGTAGTTGAGGGTTTTTGGAGCATATCACCAAGCACATGAAGCAAAAGGCTCATTAAGCAACACCTCATCCCTCCTTGATAGTATTGGCTTTTTCTATAGACTCAATGTGATCTTGGATCACTAAAATGTAAAGTGAACAGTCTTGAGCTTTTGAGCTTGAGCCAATCCTTTGTCATTAGTATTTTGAGGGATCCACTTTCATCATCCATGCCATGCCATTCATTGAGCTTTCTTGAAATAATAGTCTTGGAATAGCATTAGCTCAATGAGCTATATGTTGTTATGAAGTACCAAAACCACCTAGGGATAGTTGCAGTTTCAGCGCCTCAACGTCGAGCGGAGCTTCCTGAAGCCACGCGGAGTCGTCGCGACAAAAATGAGCGCGTCGAGACGGATCTCGTGGCCCTCAGCCAACTCGCCGCCGAAAACCATGATGATGATCGGAAAAACTTGCAACTTCACCAATAAGTCGCTAAGACACCTACCCCACAGTGGGCGCCAACTGTCGTGGTTCTAAGACTGACAGTAGAAAGGGGGGTAGGTATGGAGAGGCAAGATCTCAGCTATGGCGAAGGTGTACACATGGGTTTTACGAGTTCAGGCCCTTCTCGAGGAAGTAACAGCCCTACGTCTCGGTGGTCGATTGGATTAGATGTGTGATATTACAGGGGGTGCGAACCCTTGTCCCAAAGGAGGGCGTGGCTTATGTAGAGTGCGCCAGGACCCCTGCCCACCTCCATTACAAGGGGCTTAATGTACATAAAGTAAGGGGCGTGACTGGTAACGCCATCCTTAAGTATTGTTAATGCTTATAAAGACTAAGGGGTGAATGTCTGACCGTTGCGGGTCCTTTTGACTCTTGGTCTTCGATATGGTCGAGTGACTCTTCATATGGTCGAGTGACGGTAGTGAGGAGGACTTCCGAGTGATGTGGTCGTCGAGTGGATTGCACTCGACGTGTTCGACTGACGCTCCCCTGTCGTCTGTTGGTCCTTTTATCTTCCAGGGTAGTGACCTTGGGTAGGGCGTATAGGTCAGGCCTATGACCCTACCCCAGGTCTGTATCCTCATCATCGCCAATCATAGCACACGCGCGGGACGGGCCAGTGGTCGACCGAACGGCCAGCCTGGGGCCCAGCATAGATGCGCGCCTCACTCGACCGTCCGGCTGGATAACGAAGGCGCCACGCGGTGCACGCCTGCTGGCGTGGTAATCGCGAGAGGGATTACTGGCTCCCTGGTTGTCTCGGATGGGGAGCTGGGCGATGCAGGGGATCCGGCGGGATCTTCTGTGGCTAACAATTCTAGTGTTGAACCAGCTACACCAAGATCTTCTGTGCCAAGTAATACCCGAACTAATGTACCAGCGCATGCACATGAACTTCCACGTCGTCATACTAGATCCCAATCAGGTATTGTCAAGGAAAAGGAGTACAAGGATGGTACCATAAGGTATGGTAAAATGAAACGTGCTTTCCTTACTAGTATGGGTGAACCAACTCATTTGCATGATGCACTTGCTAATAAAGATTGGAAAGAAGCCATGGATAAGGAATATGAGGCACTCATGAAAAATAAAACTTGGCACTTGGTACCATCAGAAAAGGGCAAAAATGTCATAGATTGTAAATGGGTGTATAAATTAAAAGGAAGTCTGATGGGAGCATAGACAGATATAAAGCTAGATTGGTTGCAAAAGGTTTCAAACAAAGGTTTGGTATTGATTATGAAGATACCTTCAGTCTTGTTGTTAAAGCAGCTACTATTCATCTTGTATTGTCTATTGTTGTTTCCAGAGGTTGGAGCTTAAGGCAGCTAGACGTTCAGAACGCGTTTCTTCATGGTGTTCTGGAAGAAGAGGTTCTCATGCGACAACCACCAGGTTATGAAAATAAGAGCACACCTTATCATGTTTGCAAGTTAGGTAAAGCTTTGTATGGTCTGAAACAGACCCCAAGAGCCTGGTACTCAAGGTTGAGCACGAAGTTACAACAACTTGGGTTTACACCGTCTAAAGCTGACACCTCACTATTCTTTTACAATAAAGGCAATGTTACTATTTTTTTCTGGTATATGTTGATGATATAATTGTTGCTAGTTCAAGTACAGATGCTACTACCTGCCTGCTTAAGGATTTAAAGATGGAGTTTGCTCTTAAGGACTTGGGGGATCTTCATTACTTCCTTGGCATAGAGGTTAAGCAGTTGAAAGATGGTATACTTTTGTCACAAGAAAAATATGCAAATGACATTCTCAGGAGAGTAGGATTGGAAAACTGCAAGCCTATAAGTACACCAATCTCAACTTCAGAAAAACTCACAATTGACATTGGAGAGGCTCTTGGACCTGAGGATGCAACAAACTACAGGAGTGTTGTAGGTGCATTACAGTATTTAACTCTTACACGTCCTGATATCTCTTATTCTATGAACAAAGTATGCCAATACTTACATGCACCAACTACTATTCACTGGACTGCAGTTAAAAGAATTGTGAGGTATCTCAAATTTTCAGGAGAGCTTGGACTAAAAATTGTCAAGTCTCCTTCCATACTTGTGTCTGCCTACTCTGATGCAGATTGGGTAGGGTGTGCTGACGATAGAAGGTCCACAGGTGGATTTGCTGTGTTCTTGGGTACAAATCTTATATCATGGAGTGCAAGAAAACAGGCTACAGTCTCAAGGTCAAGTACTGAGGCTGAGTATAAAGCTTTGGCAAATGCTACGACTGAAGTCATGTGGATTCAGACTCTACTTTATGAGCTTAGAGTTGACACTCCACGAGCTACAAGGTTATGGTGTGATAACATTGATGCTACCTATCTTTCAGCTAATCCTGTTTTTCATGCACGTACAAAACACATTGAGGTTGACTTTCACTTTGTCAGAGAAAGAGTAGCTCGCAAGTTGCTTGATATAAGATTCATTCCTACTGGTGATCAACTTGCTGATGGCTTTACAAAACCACTTACTATGAGAAGGCTCGATGAGTTCAAGTACAATCTCAACCTTGGAGTTCCTTAGGTTCAGATTAAGGGGGAGTGTTGAAATAGAGTTGTATAGGGATAGGACTAGTGTTTGAATTGTAAACCTCACCTATCCTTTCTTCTGTCTAACTCCTTCTCTACCGACCTTCTCTATGTATCTCTCGATCAAACTCTTGATCGATCATCTTGTAAGCCACGGCGACATCCATATAAATACAAGTGCGGCCCGAGAAAAGGGTTTAACGCTTCCCACAATATCTTACAAGTGTGTCTTCGGCGGATCTATCCTCGGTGGATTTGCTCGGATCTGGTTGTTGTTCGTCTATGTTCGTGTGTCTTCGGGTTGGATCCTTTCGAGCTACGTTATTCTTCATCGGCGACGGTTGCTGTTCTGGTGCGCTGGTCCTATGGGGCTTTAGCACGACGACTTCCCGACTGTCTACTACAACAAGTTGTGCCCGACTCTGGCGAGGGAGGGGCGATGACGGCAGCGTGCCTTCAGCTCGCTTCAGTGCTTGTAGTCGTCGCTAGATAGTGTACGGATCTGGATGTAATTTTTATTATTTCTGGTGTCCATTGTACTGCCATAATTAAAGATGAATAGATCGGAAGCTTTCTCGAAAAAAAAAGAGTTTAAGTGTCTGCCAAATTGGAGCTTACTTGGAACCTATATCCTGCCAGGCGTTGCATGTCCCCTTCACAGACATCACTGGCTCTGTCGAGAGATTTCTAGCCTCCTTCCAAAGATCTCTATCTTGTTTGTTACTCCTCGTCCGGCTGTTAATTCCTTGAAATGGTCTTCATGGGGGGTCCAAATCTAATTATGGCCACAACGCTTACTATAGTGATCATTTGGTGGGAACCCGCGTCTGGAACATCGGAATTTTTCCACGTTCTAGCAGAAAAATGGACTGCTAGCTCGGCGTCAAACTCTTGTGCTTGTAGCATGTCCCAAGTGTTTTCTTGGCGACTTGGGGTACATTTTGCCAGGCCAAAATATCTAAAAAATATTGGGAAAACACTAAGGAAAGTCCATCCATAGCATGCAGAAGTACAAAACAGTTTCAGGCTAACCGCTAATTCATCAGCATGCTTAATCAATGGTACGAACTTCTTATCTGAATTCCATGGCCATGCAAGCTAAGATCATTGTATCTATCCACAATCCTAGGATAATATTTAGAGTTAGAGTCAACTACACGTAGATCACAAATGAGGCTAGTTTATTCAGGGTTACGATAATGCAGACAGCTTGAGCTGTCACGATAGCCAGCTCACCCATCAAACTGAGATCGTATTAGAGTAAAAATTAGTTTCTATGACGTAACTTTTGTTTTATATACTTATTTGACCAATCAATGAGACACTGGGAAGGTGCTGGAGAAGATCTTTGACTAATCAAAAAGGGTAAAAAGCACAATAATTTACGTTTGGTTCTTTTGTGCAACTAAAGAGTAACGGTGATGATTAATTTTGGTCACTGTGTGATCTGAATTCTGATGGGCAGTTCAGCATCAAGACAGTTTAACCACCTGTGGTTTGAAAATCAGTAAGAAAAATCAATGTGTTTTTTTTTTGAAAAAACTTCCAATCTATTCATCTCCAATCATGGCAGTACAACGAACACCGGAAATTATAGAAATTACATCCAGATTCGTAGACCACCTAGCGACGACTAACAGCACTGAAGCGAGCCGAAGGAGCGCCACCATCATCGCCCCTCCCTCGCCGGAGTCGGGGATTTTTTTTTTGTAGTAGACAGTCGGGAGGTCGTCGTGCTAAACCCCCATAGGACCAGCGTAGCAGAACAACAACCGCCGCCGATGAAGAGTAGCGTAGATCAGAAGGATCCAACCTTATTCCATCTTCAGGGAGCCGCCGCCGTCTCATCTTCCTGAGCAGGACACAAACCCTAACAAAACGCGAAGGAACAACTGAAAACAGAGCCCTCCCGCCGACACGGGCCGAGATCCACCGCGTCGCCATGGCCCTAAGGCCACCGGAGACGAGGCAGACCGCCGCCGGCGCTGGCGGGAGGCAGGGGAACATAGACTTTTCTTGGGGAAGAGGCTCTGTCAAGAAAAATCAATGTTAAAGTCTAAAGAATGAGAAACCAACAACCAAATGACAGCAAATGGATTTGATCACTTGCAATATTGATGACCACATGATAAATTAAATCAGCTGTTAATACTTGTATGGATTAGCACAAAAGAATAGGCGGCACCACTAGTAGTAAAATGATTAATCCCATGAAGATTTTTTTTAAGAATACATGTGTCACCAAGACAGGTGTTAGCATCAAGGGATATATATGGCCTATGGGGTCAATAGTCAAGTTAAAATAAATCACACATGGCCATGAACTGGTCCAGGGAGACAAATAATGGTTCTCTAGATGTGATAATGCTAGCTAGATGGTTAGGTGAAGCAGCAACCTAATTGCTCACTAGCTACTGAGCCACATCACACGTTTAATTTTTACTAGTGACAAGCTTCAACGATCCAATCCGGCGGCTTGCTCCCTTTGGAAAGGAGAAAATGAGAGGAGTAAAAAAAAATTGACTGGGAAAGAAAGCTGATCTTTTTGCTAGATTGGAGGATATGCATCCACGTCACTCCTGGCCACTGAGTTCATGCAGGGACAACCAAACTTACGTTAAGTTAATTGCTCGTCTTATGGTTCACATCAATCCTGGGTAACTATAATGCTTACTCCTGCTCCACTTGTCCAATTTGTAATAATAGTTTGGTTACTTGGCAGGGAAGTAGTGGGCTATATATGGGTGAAATTTACTTTACGCTCCTGGCTAAGCCTCTAACATTGTGATTCCAGGTTTTTCTTGCAGCATGAAAATGATGTCATTAAAATAGACTTGACTGACAAGCAGTGGCGGAGCTACAACAGAATAACTGGGCGGGCCAGCCTGAAGAAAGCCCACTGTTTTTTTTCCTCCATGGCTCATTTCTGCCTAAAGGCCCACTGGTTTGCAGCAAAACTGGGCGGGCCACGGCCAGTTTTGCTTGCACTCCGCCAGTGCTGACAAGTCCCCTTTTTAGCGTCGAAACTATTCAAAAAGTTCACAAGAATCGGTACTTTTTTGTGTGCTTCAAATGGACCATAGAGATCAGGTTGTTAACGTATAGATGACAATGGGTAAGATATAGGCAGGTACGAACCCCTTTTGCCTAAACTCATACCAGAATTGACACATGTGTCTATACTCAACGAATATTCATAGAATTTGCATGATAAAAAATTCAAGTGACAATGGGCGAGGAGTTTAGCAACGATGTGGTCTCCTCCTACGGGTGTCCCCTTGGCAGCAATAAGGGAGTACGAGCACCGGATGTGTGGAGCTTGGAGTAGTGGAGGTGGTGATAGGAACAGGGGATCGATGGACCTGGAGGAGGGCAGGATCCATGATACGATAAGTCGATGTTCTGTCATTTCAAGGAGACACATAGGACAGAAGATAGCACAAAGCATAACAGGAGTAGCGGGATGGCGTTTGCAGGCCTATTGGCTACAAGTAGTCTGGGAAATTTGTGATTTACGATAGGTCATAGGGGGTTGGATGTTGACACACAAGTCCTAGAAGTTATTTTTGTTTATTAACTTTTTGTAGGTGTTCATTGGGTTACCCATGGGCGTAATGTAATAGGGTAATATCTCGAGGTCCAATGTGGTAGGGTAATATCTCAGGAGAATAGGATGAATCTCTATCGACTCTGCAACCTGCATTGCTTCTATTTGTGTTTTCCAACCATGTACACATCGATGTGTAAACAAAGCCAGGATTCCTTCACGATCACCATAGCTGATTGCGAGATCCACGTTAACAAGCTACTTGTTAATATTCACTCTTTACTGCATGTGTATCCATGAGGTACTATAATCTTCAAGATGAAGGAACAAATTAAGCATTGTGTGTCGAACTGTTGACAAAGTAAGAAAATGATTTGCGGGGATCTTAGGACATCTTTAAGGACATGCATCAAATGTCTTCCCTTATTTGTCTGTCAAAATGGTGGTATCCAAGGGGATATCTCATTTAATTTGTCCGGTCCCATATTTTTTCTTTCACGTTTCAACATTGATTTGCTAATTATTATATTTGAAATAACACAATTCGAATCTACAAATACATAGTTCAAATATAATTAGTATTCGGAGGACATAGTTCAACCGCACAAATTGTTGGGTAACGTAGCATGCAATTTTTTAAAAAATATACGCTCACGCAAGATCTATCTTGGAGATGCATAGCAACGAGAGGGGGAGAGTGTGTCTACGTACTCTCGTAGAACGGAAGCGGAAGCGTTTGACAACGCGGTTGATGTAGTCGAACTTCTTCTCATTCCGACCGATCAAGTACCGAGCGTACGACACCTCCAAGTTCTGCACATGTTCAGCTCGATGACGTCCCTCGAACTCTTGATCCAACAAAGTGTCTAGGAAGTTGATGAGTTTTGTCAGCACAACGATGTGGTGACGGTGATGGGGAAGTGATCTGCGCAGGGCATCACCTAAGCACCATGAGAATATGACCGAGGGTGTAATTTGTGGAGGGGGGCGCTGCACAAGGCTAACAGATGTTGTTGTGTGTTCTAGGCACCCCCTCTCCATGTATATATAGGTGGAAGAGGAAGGGAAGCAGCAAGGGGGCGCCCCAAGTAGGAGGAATCCTACTTGGGCGCCTCCCCAATCTGGCCTCCCCCCCTTCCATAAGTTCCGGAGGGGGAAGGAAGGAGGAGGGAGGAGGGAAGGAAGGGGGAGGACGAATCCCTCCCCTTCATTCTCTCTTCCTCTCTTTCCTTCTCCTCTGGTTCGGCCCATATGGGGGGTGTAGCAGCCCCTGCTGGCTGCTGCGTTTCCCCTCTTGGCCCATTAGGCCCATATCTTTTGCCGGGGGTGCCCGGAACCCCTTCCGGTGACCCGATATGTACCCGACACCTTCCGGAACACTTCGTGTCCGAATACTACCGTCTTATATATCAATCTTTACGTCTCGACCATTTCGAGACTCCTCGTCATGTCCGTGATCTCATCTGGGACTCCGAACAACATTTGGTTACCAAATCACATAACTCATATAATACAAAATCGTCACTGAATGTTAAGCGTGCGGACCCTACGGGTTCGAGAACTATGTAGACATGACCGAGACACCTCTCCGGTCAATAACCAATAGTGAAACTTGGATGCTCATATTGGCTCCTACATATTCTATGAAGATCTTTATTGGTCGAACCTTTATGACAACATACGTTATTCCCTTTGTCCATCGGTATGTTACTTGCCCGAGATTCGATCATCGGTATCTTCATACCTAGTTCAATCTCGTTACCGGCAAGTCTCCTTACTTGTTTTGTAATACAACATCATGTAACTAACTCATTAGTCACTTTGCTTGCAAGGCTTCTTATGACGTGCATTACCGAGAGGACCCAGAGATACCTCTCCTATACTCGGAGTGACAAATCCTAACCTTGATCTATGCCAACCCAACAAATACCTTTGGAGATACCTGTAGAGCATCTTTATAATCACCTAGTTATGTTGTGACATTTGATAGCACACAAGGTATTTCTCCAGTATCCGGGAGTTGCATAATCTCATAGTCAAAGGAATATGTATATGACATGAAGAAAGCAATAGCAATAAAACTGAACGATCAATATGCTAAGCTAATGGATGGGCCTTGTCCATCACATCATTATCCTAATGATGTGATCTCGTTCATCAAATGACAACACATGTCTATGGTTAGGAAACTTAACCATCTTTGATTAACGAGCTAGTCTAGTAGAGGCTTACTAGGAACACGTTGTTTTGTCTATGTATCCACACATGTATCAAGTTTCCAATTAATACAACTCTAGCATGAATAATAAACATTTATCATGATATAGGGAAATATAAAATAACAACTTTATTATTTCCTCTAGGGCATATTTCCTTCAGTCTCCCACTTGCACTAGAGTCAATAATCTAGATTACATTGTAATGATTCTAACACTCATGGAGTCTTGGTGCTAATCATGTTTTGCTCATGGAAGAGCTTGGTCAACGGGTGTGCCACATTCAGATCTGTATAAATTTTGCAAATCTCGATGTCTCCCTCCTTGACTTGATCACGGATGGGGTTGAAGTTTCTCTTGATGTGTTTCGTTCTTTTGTGAAATCTGGATTCCTTTGCTAAGGCAATTGCTCCAATATTGTCATAAAAGATTTTCATTGGACCCGATGCACTAGGTATTACACCTAGATCGGATATGAACTCCTTTATCTAGATTCCTTCATTTGTTGCTTCCGAATCAGCTATGTACTCCGCTTCACACGTAGATCCCGCCATGATGCTCTCCTTGGAACTGCACCAACTGACAGCTCTACCATTCAATATAAATGTGTACCCGGTTTGTGACTTAGAGTTATCCGAATTAGTGTTAAAGTTAGCATCGACGTAAGCATTTACGATGAGCTCTTTGTCTCCTCCTTAAACGAGAAACATATCCTTAGTCCTTTTCAGGTACTTCAGGATGTTCTTGAGCGTTGTCCAGTGATCCACTCATGGATTAGTTTGGTACCTCCCTGCTAAACTTATAGCAAGGCACACATCAGGTCTGGTACACAGCATAGCATACATGATAGAACCTATGGCTGAGGCATAGGGAGTGATTTCATTTTCTCTCTACCTTCTGCAGTGGTCGGGCATTGAGTCTAACTCAACTTCACACCTTGTAACACATGCAAGAACCCTTTCTTTAACTGATCCATTTTGAACTTCTTCAAAACTTTATCAAGGTATGTGCTTTGTGAATGTCCAATTAAGCGTCTTGATCTATCTCTATATATCTTGATGCCCAATATATAAGCAGCTTCACCGGGGTCTTTCATTGAAAAACTCTTATTCAAGTATCCTTTTATGCTATCCAGAAATTCTATATCATTTCCAATCAATAATATGTCATCCACATATAATATTAGAAATGCTACAGAGCTCCCACTCACGTTCTTGTAAATACAGTCTTCTCCGAAAGTCTGTATAAAACCATATGCTTTGATCACCTCATCAAAGCATATATTCCAACTCCAAGTCGCTTGCACCATTCCATAGGTGGATTGCTAGAGCTTGCACACTTTGTTAACACCTTTAGGATTGACAAAACCTTCTCGTTGCATCATATACAACTCTTCTTTAAGAAATCCATTAAGGAATGCAATTTTGATGTCCATTTGCCAGATTTCATAATCATAAAATGTGGCAATTGCTAACATGATTCAGACAGACTTAAGCATCGCTACGGGTGAGAAAGTCTCATCATAGTCAACTCCTTGAACTTATCGAAAACCTTTTGCGACAAGTCGAGCTTTGAAGACAGTAACATTACCATCAGCGTCAGTATTCTTCTTGAAGATCCATTTATTCTCTATGGCTCGCGGATCATCAGGCGAGTCCATAAAAGTCCACACCTTGTTCTCATACATGGATCCTATCTCAGATTTCATGGCCTCAAGCCATTTATCGGAATCTGGGCTCATCATCCTTCTTCATAGTTCGTAGGTTCGTCATGGTCTAGTAACATGACTTCCAGAATAGGATTACCGTACCACTCCGGTGCGGAACGTGCTCTGGTTCACCTACGAGGTTCAATAGTAACTTGATCTAAAGTTTCATGATCATTATCATTAGCTTCCTCTCTAGTTGGTGTAGGCATCACGGGAACGGTTTTCTGTGATGAGCTACTTTCCAATTCGAGAGAAGGTACAGTTACCTCATCAAGTTCTACTTTCTTCCCACTCACTTCTTTCGAGAGAAACTCCTTCTCTAGAAAGTTTCCATTATTGGCAACAAATATCTTGCCTTCGGATTTGTGGTAGAAGGTGTACCCAATTGTTTCCTTAGGGTATCCTATGAAGACGCACTTCTCCAATTTGGGTTCGAGCTTATCAGGCTGAAGCCTTTTGACATAAGTGTCGCAATCCCAAACTTTAAGAAACGATAGCTTAGGTTTCTTGCCAAACCACAGTTCATACAGTGTTGTCTTAACGGATTTAGACAGTTCCCGATTTAACATGAATGCAGTTGTATCTAATGCATAACCCCAAAATGATAGTGGTAAATCGATTAGAGACATCATAGATCACACCATATCTAATAAAGTACGGTTATGACGTTCGGACACACCGTTACGCTGTGGTGTTCCAGGTGTGTGAAACTATTCCAAATTGTTTTAAATGAAGGCAAAACTCGTAACTCAAATATTCACCTCCGTGATCAGATCGTAGACACTTTATTTTCTTGTTACCATGATTCTCCACTTCACTCTGAAATTCTTTGAACTTTTCAAGTGTTTCAGACTTGTGTTTCATTAAGTAGATATACCCATATTTGCTCAAATCATCAATGAAGGTCAGAAAAAACGACACCCGCCACGAGCTTTAATACTCATTGGACCGCATACGTCGATATCTATTATTTCTAATAAGTCATTAGCTCCCTCCATTCTTTCGGAGAACATAGTTTTAGTCATCTTGACCATGAGGCATGGTTCGTAAGTATCAAATGATTCATAATCAAGTGATTCCAAAAGTCCATCTGCATGGAGTTTCTTCATGCGTTTTACACCAATATGACCTAAATGACAGTGCCACAAATATATTGCACTATCATTATCAACTTTGCATCTTTTGGCATCAATATTATGAATATGTGTATCACCACAATCGAGATTCAATAAAAATAGACCACTCTTCAAGGTTGCATGACCATAAAAGATATTACTCATATAAATAGAACAACTCTAATTCTCTGATTTAAATGAATAACCGTATCGCACTAAACAAGATCCATATATAATGTTCATGCTCAAATATTTCCAGCGTTGAGCATTGGATCTATTCCCGACGCGCATCCTCACCTCTTTCTTAGCCTATCTTTGTTTAATCCATAGCCCTTGTTTCGAGTTACAAATATGAGTAACGGAACCAGTATCAAATACCCAGGTGCTACTACGAGCATTACTAAGGTACACATCAATAACATGTATATCAAATATACCTTTGTTCACTTTGTCATCCTTCTTATCCGCCAAATACTTGGGGCAGTTCCGCTTCCAGTGTCCAGTTCCTTTGCAGTAGAAGCACTCGGTTTCAGGCTTGGGTCCAGATTTGGGCTTCTTCCCAGGAGTGGCAACTTGCTTGCCATTCTTCTTGAAGTTTCCCTTCTTTCCCTTGCCCTTTTTCTTGAAACTAGTGGTCTTGTTAACCATCAACACTTGATGCTCCTTCTTGGTTTCTACCTCCACAGCTTTGAGCATTGCTTCAAATATTAACTTCAACTCCTGGAACATCTCATATGGCACACTGAACTATCAAGTAGTCATAAGATCGAGCTTGCCAGACGTTCATAACGTCAGCATCTGCTACAGCAGCAGGCCTTTCACCTAGCGGTGCATCAAGGACGTAATACTTCAGTGCAGTAATGAGGATAATCCTCAAGTTATGGACCCATTCCGTTGATGTATGCTAGGACTACGTCGGTATTTCTGCAAAGAGAAAGGGATGATGTAGCACCACAAGGGTAGGTATTTCCCTTAGTGATGAGACCAAGGTTATCGAACCAATAGGAGAACCAAGCAACAGTACGTAAACAACACCTGCACACAAATAAAAAATACTCGCAACCGAGGTATTAAAGGGGTTGTCAATCCCTTTCGGGCAACGACGCCAGAAATTGGCGAACGGACATGAGAGAGTTGTAAATATTGATAGATCGAACGCCAACTAAAATAAATTGCAGCAAGGTATTTTTTGTATTTTTGGTTTAATAGATCTGAAAATAAAAGGCAAATAAAATAGATCGCAAAGGCAAATAATATGAGAAAGAGATCCGGGTGCCGTAGGTTTCACTAGTGGCTTCTCTCGAGAAAAATAGCAAATGGTGGGTGAACAAATTATTGTTGGGCAATTGATAGAACTTCAAATAATCATGACAATATTCAGGCAATGATCATTACATAGGCATCATGTCCAAGATTAGTAGACCGACTCCTGCCTACATCTACTACTATTACTCCACACATCGGCCGCTATCCAGCATGCATCTAGTGTATTAAGTTCATAGAAAATGGAGTAATGCAATAAGAACGATGACATCATGTAGACAAGATCTATTTATGTAGAAATAGACCCCATCGTTTTATCCTTAGTAGCAACGATACATACGTGCCGGTTCCCCTTCTGTCACTAGGATCAAGCACCGTAAGATCGAACCCACTACAAAGCACCTCTTCCCATTGCAAGATAAATAGATCAAGTTGGCCAAACAAAACCCAAATATCGGATAAGAAATACGAGGCTATAAGCAATCATGCATATAGAGATCAAAGAAACTCAAATAACTTTCATGGATAAAAAGATAGATCTAATCATAAACTCAAAGTTCGTCGGATCCCAACAAACACACCGCAAAAGAGTTACATCATATGGATCTCCAAGAGACCATTGTATTGAGAATCAAACGAGAGAGAGGAAGCCATCTAGCTACTAACTATGGACCCAAAGGTCTACAAGGAACTACTCACGCATCATCGGAGAGGCACCAATGGAAGTGGCAAACCCCTCCGTGATGGTGTATAGATTGGATTTGGTGGTTCTGGACTCTACGGCGGCTGGAATTGATTTTCATCGACTCCCCTAGGGTTTCTGGAATATTGGGGTATTTATAGAGCAAAGAGTCGGTCCAGGGGGCACCCGAGGTGGGGACAACTCACCAGGGTGCGCCTGGGCCTCCTGGCGCACCCTGGTGGGTTGTGCTCCCCTCGGAGCACCCCAGGCGCTTCTCTGGCCCATTGGATGTCTTCTAGTCCAAAAAAATCCACAAAAAGTTTCACTGTGTTTGGACTCCGTTTGGTATTGATTTCCTGTGATGTAAAAAAACATGCTGAAAACAGCAACTAGCACTTGGCACTATGTTAATAGGTTAGTACCAAAAAATGATATAAAATGACTATAAAACATCCAAGAATGATAATATAACAGCATGGAACAATAAAAAATTATAGATATGTTGGAGACGTATCAGCATCCCCAAGCTTAATTCCTGCTCGTCCTCGGGTAGGTAAATGATAAAAACAGAATTTTTGATGTGGAATGTTGCCTAACATGTCATCTCATATTATTTTCTTTATAGCATGGACATGTGGACTTTTATATGATTCAAAGCAATAATCTAGTTTTGACATGAGGACTTAAATACTCAAGCATACCAACAAGCAAACATGTCTTTCAAAATATCAACACTAAATAAGCTATCCCTAGCCCATCATGCTCAATCATTGATCCATTCATGAAACACACTCACATATTAGCTACACCCAATGCTCAATAAAGTAAAAGAAAGGCCTTCGCAGAGGGAAGTAGGGATTTGTAGAGGTGCTAGAGCTCAAAGCAAAAATTGAGAGATAAATTTTTTTTGAGAGGCATACTTTTCCCACCAACGAAAATGACTTAGAGCTCACAACACTTTCCATGCTAGATATATCATAGGCAGTTCCCAAACAAAAAATAAATTTTATTCCTTTTTCAACCATACTTTTACTTTCCATGGCTAGCTGTATCCACGGTTGCCCTCCATACCAACACTTTCCAAGGAATTTATTATTTGACAACATAAAGTAAATTCATTTTTTATTTTGGGACTGGGCATCCGTAATACCTTTGCCTTACTCTCGTGCAATGACAAATGAATAAACACTCATCGTGAGAATACCACATCTAACATGGAAAATATTAGCCACCTCTCACCGCCTCGCGAGCGGTACGAGCACACAAAAGAGAAATTTATTTTGAATATTATAGATGGCACATACAAATTTTCTTAGAATGACAAAAGAATACCGCATATAGGTAGATATAGTGGACTCATGTGGCAAAACTGGTTTAAAGGATTTTGGATACACAAGTAGTGGTCATACTTAGTGTAAAATGAAGGCTAGCAAAAGATTGAGAAGAGACCAACCAAGAAACGAATAATCTCATAAGCGAGCATTAAGCATAATTTATACCGAATAATGCACCACAAGTAGGATGTAATTTATTGCATGACTATTGACTTTCGTGCTTTCATAGGGAATCACAAACCTTAACACCAATATATTCTTACTAAAGCATAATTACTCATCAACATGACTCGCATATCACATCATCATATCTCAAAACTATTACTAAGAATCAAGTTTATTTTGTCCAATGATCTTCATGAAAGTTTTTATTATATCCTTCTTGGATATCTATCACTTTGGGACTAATTCTCATGTGTTGCTTTTGATAAGCTCAAACAAATATAAGTGAAGACCGTGAGCATAATATTTCTTTCTCTCAAAATGATTTAAGTGAAGTAAGAGAGAATTTCTTGAAAATTCTACTAACTCTAAAATAAATCTAAGCGAAGCAAGAGAGCGTTTCTTCAAAAATTCTAAAGCACACCATGCTCAAAAAGATATAAGTGAAGCACTAGAGAAAATCCATAGCTCATAAAAATTTAAGTGAAGCATAGAGAGCAATTCTAACAAGTCATGGCATAGTTTTGGCTCTCTCAAACAAGTGTGTCCAGCAAGGGACCAAGACTAAAAACACAAAGAAAATCAAGCAAATACTCATATCATACAAGATGCTCCAAGCAAAACACATAGTATGTGACGAATAAAAATATAGCTTTGAGTAAAATACCGATGGTTGTTAGAAGAAAGAGGGGATGCCCTCGGGGCATCCCCAAGCTTAGCTGCTTGATTCTCTTTGGATAATAACTTGGAGTGCCATGGGTATCCCCAAGCTTAGGCTTTTCGTACTCCTTATTCCTTCATACATCGTAAGATAACCCAAAAGTTCAAAACTTCAATCACACAAAACTCAACAAAACCTTCATGAGATCCGTTTGTATAAGAAAACAAATCACTATTATAAGTGTTGTACCAAACCAATTCATATTTTATTTTTGTATTATATATAATGTATTCCAACTTTTATATGGCACAAACTCATCAAAGAAAACCATAGGATCATCAAAACAAGCACACAACGCAAAGAAAACAGAATCTGCCAAAAACAGAACAGTCTGTAGCAATCTGGATATTTCGAATACTCCTGTAACTCCAAAAATCTTGAGAAATTAGGAAAACCTGAGAAATTTGTGTATTAATCTTCTGCAAAAAGATCAGAGCGAAATCACGTTTCTGTGCTTTATGAAAAAAAATCGTGAGTGCATAAGTTTCTGTTTTTCAGCAAGATCAAACAACTATCACCCAAGAAGATCCTAAAGGCTTTACTTGGCACAAACACTAGTTAAAGCACAAAACACAATCATAACATTAGCATAATTGTTCTAACCCTCAAGAACAGAAAACAAAAGGCAAAAATAAATTTTATTCATTGGGTTGCCTCCCAACAAGCGCTATTGTTTCACGCCCTTAGCTAGGCATAAAGCAAGGATCTAAGTTTTGTCATCTTTGTTTTGAGATCCATAGGATGCCCTCATGATTGATTCATATGATGGCCTAATTATTGTTCTAGGGAAGTGTTCCATACCCTTCCTTAGTGGAAATTGAAATTTAATATTGCCCTCTTTCATATCAATCACGTCACCAATAGTGCGTAAAAACGGTCTACCAAGAATAATTGGAAAAGACGGATTGCAATCAATATCAACAACAATAAAATCGATGGGCACATAATTCCTATTTGCAAGAATAATAACATCATTAATTCTTCCCATAGACTTTTTAATAGTAGAATCCGCCAAGTGCAAATTTAAAGAACACTCTTCAATATCGGTAAGACCAAGCACATCACATAAAGATTTTGGAATTGTAGAAACACTAGCACCCAAGTCACATAAAGTGAAACACTCATAATTTTTAATCTTGACTTTGATAGTGGGTTCCCATTCATCATGCAATTTTCTAGGAATTGAAACTTCTAATTCCATTTTTTCTTCTAAAGCTTTCATCATAGTATCAACAATATGTTTAGTAAAAGCTCTATTTTGTTCATAAGCACGGGGTGAATTTATCATGGATTGCAACAAAGAAATACAATCAGTCAAAGAGGAACTATCATAATTAAAGTATTTGTAATCCAAAAGAGTGGGCACATCACTAGTTAAAGTTTTGACCTCTTCAAACCCACTTTTATCAATTTTCTCAACAAGATTTTCACCCTCCGAATTATCGAGACGCCTTCTAGCTAAACTTGACTCTTCTCCAGTCCCTTTTTCATCAATCTTAACTTTACTAAACAAGGAATCAATATAAGAAATACCAATTGTTTTAAGATCATCATTTTTATCTTCTAGCGAGATTGGTTTAGCGGCCATTTGATTTACTGGGGTAGCTTGTGCATCGGATATTTTTCCTAGCAAACTTTCAGCAAAAGCATATTTAAATTCGAGATTGCAAACTTCTCTACTAATATCATCAAGTTGTTTTGTTATAGCATCAAGCACAACGAAGTGTTCTTTAAGTTCTTCGGTAAAATACTTATTATGCTCAAATTTTGTAGTCATATATTACACTACTTTTCTCAATTTCAAGCAAAATATTGGGGTAAGGAACATCATAATATTTTCTTTGAGGCATCATGACTACGCAAACAAGAACGCACACAAAAAAGTTATCCGGCAAGAAAAGGCGAACTAAAAAGAGGGCGAATAAAACGACAAATTTTTGTGAAGTGGGGGAGAGGAAAACGAGAGGCAAAAGGCAAATAATGTAAATTGCAAGGAGATGAGATTTGTGATTAGGAACCTGGTAGATGTTGAAGATCCTCCCTGGCAACGGTGCCAGAAATTCCTTTTGATGTCTGCTAGGACTACGTTGGTATTTCCCAAAGAGGAAGGGATGATGCAGCACAGCTACGGTAGGTATTTCCCTCGGTGATGAGATCAAGGTTATCGAACTAGTAGGAGAACCAAGCAACAGTACGTAAACAGCACCTGCACACAAATAACAAATACTCGCAACCCGACATATTAAAGGGGTTGTCAATCCCTTTCGGGCAACGGCAACAGAAAAATGGAGTAATGCAATAAGAACGACAAGATGTGGACAAGATCTATTTATGTAGAAATAGACCCCATCGTTTTATCCTTAGTAGCAACGATACATACGTGTCGGTTTCCCTTCTGTTACTGGGATCAAGCACCGTAAGATCGAACCCACTACAAAGCACCTCTTCCCATTGCAAGATAAATAGATCAAGTTGGCCAAACAAAACCCAAATATCAGAGAAGAAATACGAGGCTATAAGCAATCATGCATATAAGAGATCAAAGAAACTCAAATAACTTTCATGGATAAAAAGATGGATCTGATCATAAACTCAAAGTTCATCGGATCCCAACAAACACACCACAAAAGAGTTACATCATATGGATCTCCAAGAGACCATTGTATTGAGAATCAAACGAGAGAGAGGAAGCCATCTAGCTACTAACTACGGACCCAAAGGTCTACAAAGAACTACTTACGCATCATCGAAGAGGCACTGATGGAAGTGGTGAACCCCTCTGTGATGGTGTCTAGATTGGATCTGGTGATTCTGGACTCTGCGGCGGCTGGAATTGATTTCGCCGACTCCCCTAGGTTTCTGGAATATTGGGGTATTTATAGAGCAAAGAGTCGGTCCAGGGGGCACCCGAGGTGGGCACAACTCACCAGGGCACGACTGGGCCTCCTGGCGCGCCCTGGTGGGTTGTGCTCCCCTCGGAGCACCCCCTAGGCGCTTCTCCGGCCCATTGGATGTCTTATGGTCCAAAAACATCCACAAAAAGTTTCACTGCGTTTGGACTCCATTTGGTATTGATTTCCTGCGATGTAAAAAACATGCAGAAAACAGCAACTGGCACTTGGCACTATATCAATATTTTTAGTACCAAAAACTGATACAAAATGACTATAAAATGATTGTAAAACATCCAAGAATGATAGTATAACAGCATGGAACAATAAAAAATTATAGATACATTCGAGAGATATCATCCGTGTAGTTGCTACCATCATCTTTCAACTTAGCTTTCTCTAGGAACACATTAAGATTCAAGGGAATGGTAGCACGGGCCATTGATCTACAGCATAGATATGCAAAAACTATCAGTACTAAGTTCATGACAAATTAAGTTCAATTGGTCATATTACTTAAGAACCCCCACTTAGATAGACATCCTCGAGTCATCTAAATGACACATGATCCAAATCAACTAAACCATGTCCGATCATCACGTGAGATGGAGTAGTCATCAATGGTGAACAGCTCTATGTTGATCATATCTACTATATGATTCACGTTCGACCTTTCGGTCTCCAGCGTTCCGAGGCCATGTCTGTACATGCGAGGATCGTCAAGTTTAACCCGAGTATTCCGCATGTGCAAAATTGTCTTGAACCCATTGTATGTGAACGTAGAGTCTATCACACCCGATCACCACGTGGTGTCTCAACACGACGAACTATCGCAACGGTGCATACTCAAGGAGAACACTTATACCTTGAAATTTAGTTAAGGGATCATCTTATAATGCTACTGCCCTACTAAGCAAAATAAGATGCATAAAAGATAAACATCACATGCAATCAAAAAATGTGACATGATATGGCCATCATCATCTTGTGCTTTTGATCTCCATCTCCAAAGCATCGTCATGATCTCCATCGTCACTGTCTTGACACCTTGATCTCCATCATAGCGTCATGGTCGTCTCACAAACTATTGCTTCTACAACTATCGCTAACGCATAGTGATAAAGTAAAGCAATTACATGGCGTTTGCATTTCATACAATAAAGAGACAACCATAAGGCTCCTGCCGGTTGCCAGTAACTTTTACAAAATATGATCATCTCATACAATAATGTATATCACATCATGTGTTGACCATATCACATCACAACATGCCCTGCAAAAACAAGTTAGATGTCCTCTACTTTGTTGTTGCAAGTTTTACGTGGCTGCTACGGGCTTCTAGCAAGAACCATTCTTACCTACGCATCACAACCACAATAGTGATTTATCAAGTTTGCTGTTTTAACCTTCCAAAAGGACCGGCCATAGTCAAATTCGATTCAACTAAAGTTGGAGAAACAGACACCCGACAACCACCTTTATGCAAAACTAGTTGCATGTCTGTTGGTGGAACCGGTCTCATGAACGCCGTCATGTAAGGTTTGTCCGGGCCGCTTCATCCAACAATACCGCTGAATCAAAATAATACATTGGTGGCAAGGAGTATGACGATCACCGCCCACAACTCTTTGTGTTCTACTCGTGCATATCATCTACACATAGACCTGGCTCTGATACCACTGTTGGGTTACGTAGCATGCAATTTCAAAAATTTCCTATGCTCACGCAAGATCTATCTAGGAGATGCATAGCAATGAGAGGGGGAGAGTGTGTCTATGTACCCTTGTAGATCAAAAGCGGAAGCATTTGACAACATGGTTGATGTAGTCGAACTTCTTATCGTTTCGACCGATCAAGTACCTATCGTACGACACCTCCGAGTTCTGCACACGTTCAGCTCAATGACGTCCCTTGAACTCTTGATCCAGCAAAGTGTTGAGGAAGTAGATGAGTTATGTCAGGATGGTGTGGTGACGGTAATGGTGAAGTGATCCGCACAGGGCTTAGCCTAAGCACTGTGAGAATATGACCGAGGGTGTAATTTGTGGAGGGGGGGCGCCGCACACGGCTACCAGATGTTGTTGCGTGTTCTAGGCGCCCTCTCCCCATGTATATATAGGTGGGACAGGAAGGGGAGCAGCAAGGGGCGCCCCAAGTAGGAGGAATCCTACTTGGGCGCCTCCCCAATTCGGCCTCCCCCCTTCCATAAGTTCTCGAGGGGGAAGGAAGGAGGAGGGAGGAGGGAAGGAAGGGGGAGGGAGAATCCCTCCCCTTCCTTCTCTCTTACCCTCTTTCCTTCTCCTCTGGTTCGGCCCATATGGGGGGTGCAACAGCCCCTACTAGATGTTGTGTTTCCCCTCTTGGCCCATTAGGCATGTATCTTTTGTCGGGGGTGCCCGGAACCCCTTCCAGTGACCCGATATGTACGCAACACCTTCCGGAACACTTTGGGTGTCCGAATACTATTGTCCTATATATCAATCTTTACCTCTCGACCATTTCGAGACTCCTTGTCATGTCCGTGATCTCATCCGGGACTCTGAACAACATTCGGTCACCAAATCACATAACTCATATAATACAAAATCGTCATCGAACGTTAAGTGTGCGGACCCAACGAGTTCGAGAACTATGTAGACATGACAGAGACACCTCTCCGGTCAATAACCAATAGCGGAACCTGGATGCTCATATTGGCTCCTACATATTCTACGAAGATCTTTATCGGTCGAACCATTATGACAACATACGTTATTCCCTTTGTCCATCGGTATGTTACTTGCCCGACATTCGATCATCGGTATGTTCATACTGATACGTCTCCAACATATCTATAATTTTTTATTGTTCCATGCTCTTATATTATCTGTTTTGATTGTTTAAAAGGCATTTATATGCTATTTTATATTATTATTGGGACTAACCTATTAACCAAGGGCCCAGTGCCAGTTTCTATTATTTTTTTGCCTATTTTAGAGTTTCGCAGAAAAGGAATACCAAGCGGAGTCCAAACGGAATGAAACCTTCACCATGATCTTTCTTGGATCGAAAGAAAACCAGAAGACTTGGAGATTAAGTCGGATACGCAACTAGGCGGCTGTGGGAGTCCTAGACTAGGGGGTCCTCAGGCGTCCGGTCTATTGGATGTGGGCCGGGCTGATGGGCCGTCGAGATACAAGGTAGAAGATCACCTCTCATGTCCGGTGGGGACTCTCGTATGCGTGGATAGCAAGTATAGGTGCCCGGATATGTTAGTCCTTTCTGTAAAACCGACTTTGCACAACCCTAAGCCCCTTCGGTGTCTATATAAACCGAAGGGTAGATTGGAGGCAGGATCACAACATGGCTAGGCTAGCTGATCTAGGGTTAGCCGAATCGATCTCGAGGTAGATCAAGTCTCGTAACCTCTATACCCTCGAATATAATCAAGCAGGAGTAGGGTTTTACCTCCATTAAAAGGGCCCGAACCTGGGTAAACACGGTGTCCTTTGTCCATAGTTACCATTGGTCCTCAGACATACAGCTTGGGCTCCCCTACCCGAGATCTGCCGGTTTTGACACCGACATTGGTGCTTTCATTGAGAGCTCCGTTGTATCATCAATAGAAGGATCGATGGCTCACCTCTTCATTAACAATGATGCTACGCCCAAGGAAATTTTTCTACCTAGGCAGGTTTTTGTGTTCGGTGGCTTTGTGCTACGTGCCAACTCGATTGGCCGCCTCGAGTAGGTCGATAGTTATGCCCCGACCACCAGATCAGGTTCGGAAACCTAAACTACACTATTGACATCCAAGGAAACCTAGTCCGCGACAGGTTCGCGACCTCGACCGCAACTCTGTGTCCCCACCAAGAAGACTCTTCGGATCCCCTGTTAGATCCTGTTCATAGGTCGACACCCATACCCACCTCGAACTTAGATCCGGGGCGAGTCTCATTGTCCAAAGATGGGAGCGTAAGCCCCGTCAGATTTCTTCCCCTTGTGGAACTCCCGACCAAAGACCCATATGCAATCTTAGACTTGGCTTTGGGAAACCACCCCGAATTGCTGAGGTCTGCACTCCGCGGGCCCGATCAGGTGTCCCAGGCCGAACTCAGCCCAGCAGATCCGCAGTTTCCGGTCCCACTTCCGCTCTTAGATGAAGCAATGGGTTTGATGCAGTCTCTCGCCATCACGGAGGCCTTACCTCCGAACTATACCCAGCTTGGACTGGAGGCTGAGAGCGGGGAATTTTATGCCCCACCCACCATCCACTTAATAGCCACTTTTGAGGACTTAACCGACATGTTGGATTATGCGTTCAAAGACATTGACGGCATGGATGACGATGCCGACACCAAACCAAGCCAAGTCCCACCCGTTACGGGGCATTGGAAGGCCACCTCAACCTACAATGTGTACATGGTTGACACTCTGGAGAAAAAGAACGACGAGGATAACCCGAGCCCCGATGAGGACAAACCGTCGATAAACCACCAAAGCGCCAACGTCAGCGGCGCCGCTCATGATCCCGTCGGGCGAAGGACAACAATACCGGCTCAGGAGATAATGAGACTTCGGACGATGCCAAAGATCCCGAATACCCCATCAAGCCCACATCCAAACAAGATGAAAGGGAAGAGGGTGAATATAGTCCCGGACACGCTGATCACGAAGATTTAGAAGACAACAACTATATGCCAGAAACTGAAGAGGAGGTTAGCCTCGGCGACGAAGATTTTATCGTCCCAGAGGAACCCCTCGATCAAGAACGCTTCAAGCAACAACTCATTGCTACAACCCGAAGCCTGAAGAAGAAGCAACAGCAGCTTAAAGCCGAACAAGATACGCTGAATGGAAGGTGTACTAAGGTCCTGGCCGCTGAGGAATATGGCCACGAGCGACCTGTTAAGAGTTACCCTAAGTGCAAGCTGCTGCCACAATTCGATGATGAAGCCCTTGAGCCAATACCGTCAAAGTATAATCAGGCAGACCAACCAGACCGATCACCACGTGTCCGGGACAAAACGACATATCAAGCCGAACACCAACCCGCACCCCCTCGCCGAAGAGGCAAGGAGAAGGCGGCTGCGGGATACACGTATGACTTGCAACCTGACCTAGCCAATAAAGCTGGTCAGACTAGATCAATCTACGGATCAAGGGGCCGCGCCCCGGCGCGAGACAATGGCTATGAACCCCGGCGCGACGAATATTACTATATTCGGGATCAGACCGAACTCAGATGTTAGCCGATCTCCGCCGCGACATTGTGTGATATATAGGGGCCGGACACCCCGTATGCTTCACCGATGAGGTCATGGAACACCAATTTTTGGAAGGGTTTAAACCCGTAAACATCGAGCAGTACGATGGGACGACGGATTCGGCCGTCTAGATTGAAGACTTTCTTCTCCACATTCACATGGCTCGAGGAGATGATCTCCATGCCGCCAAATATCTTCCTCTAAAGCTGAAAGGGCCATCACGACACTGGCTAAACAGCCTCCCAGAAAACTCCATTGGAACCTGGGAGGACTTGGAAGACGCTTTTCGAGCCAACTTTCAGGGCACTTATGTCTGGCCACCGGATGCTGATGACTTGAGCCACATAATCCAGCAGCCAGGTGAATCAGCCTGCAAGCTGTGGAATCGGTTCTTAACTAAAAATAACCAGATCATAGACTGTCCAGATGTTGAAGCCTTAGCGGCCTTTAAACACAGCGTCCGTGATGAATGGCTTGCCCGACACCTTGGGCAGGAAAAGCCAAAGACCATGGCAGCCTTAATGGCACTCATGACCCGCTTCTATGCGGGCAAAGACAGCTGGTTGGCTCGTAGAAGCAACAACTCAGGTGACCCCGGCACTTCTGAGGTGTAGGATGGCAATGGTAAACCTCGCCGTAATAAAAACAAATGTCGGAACAACAACAACGACGACGCAGACAATACGGTAGTCAATGCCGGATTCAGCGGTCCTAAGTTCGGTCAGTGGAAGATACCTTTTAGAGGCAACAAGGACGGGCCATCCAACTTAGATAAAATCCTCAAGAGGCCCTATCAGATTCATGGCACACCCGATAAACTGGCGAATCATACCAACATGAATTGTTGGGTTTTCAAACAGGCCGGTAAAATCAATACCGAACACAAGGGAAAAGGGCCTCCAAGCAAAGACGATGACAAGCCCCGTCAGCCGAACACGGGGATCAGAAGAAGTCCCCCCCCCCCCCGAGGTGAAGATAGTGAACATGATATATGTCACTCATATCCCCAAAAGGGAGCGGAAACGAGCACTACGAGACGTTTATGCTGTAGAGCCAGTCACCCCTAAGTTCAACCCATGGTAATCCTGTCCGATCACCTTTGATCGCAGGGACCACCCAACCAGTATCCATCACGGGGGTTCAGCCGCCCTGGTTCTCAATCCAAGCATTGACGGATACCACCTCACTAGAGTCCTTATGGACGGAGGAAGTAGTCTCAACTTGATTTATCAAGATACCGCCGTAAGATGGGGATCGACCCATCACGAATCAAGCCTAGTAACACTACCTTTAAAGGTGTGATACCAGGAGTGGAGGCCCATTGTACGGGCTCACTAACATTGGAGGTAGTATTCGGCTCCCCAGACAACTTCCGCAGCAAAGAGTTGACCTTTGACATCATCCCTTTCTGCAGTGGCTATCACGCACAGCTCAGACGAACTGCTTTTGCCCGCTTCAACGCAGTCCTGCACTACACTTACTTAAAGCTTAAAATGCCCGGACCTCGTGGCGTTATCATAGTCAATGGTAGCATGGAACGCTCCCTCCATACCGAAGAGCACACTGCGGCCCTTGCAGCCAAAGTATATGGCGGCCTTATCAAGCCGAACACTTCACCAGCCAATAAAGCCAACGACATATCCAAACGAATCCGGTCCGTGCATAATAGCGATAAATCAATGGATCCGGACCTGGATTAGCAATTCGGCCTCTGCCGATCGCCCCACCAGGTTGCGGCTTATGTACCGCGTGCACATAATTACGCACTAAAAATACCTTGGATGGAGCCGGAGGCACACTGCGAAAGAGGTCCATTGCACGGCTTGACCATAGTTGGACCGCATTTTTATTTTTTTTCTTTTAACGCAGGTTCATCAAGAGCCCTACTTGCGAGATGGTTGTTGCAGGAGATCCCTTTAAGGCTGGCACGTCCCAACCATCAAATACTCCTCTCAAAGGACTTACTACTAAGGAGGAAAGGCGCAGACGTGCGGCAGGGCATCATTGGAGTTTCTTTTCCGAACTATGATTTTTGGGCCCTGTGTTAGACTTTCACTTATGTAAAATCTTTTATTTTTCTCTTTGGGCATGTAATATGACCTTAATATTGAACGACATTGCCTGTCATCGACGTATCAATAAATATATAAAGGACGCAGATGATTACCACCTTCCCGCAAAATTCTTAAGTCCGAACACCTATAGGGAACTCTTCAGCGTCCCGGATATGGCATTATATGCATCGACCCCGAATCATGTCTTTGGTCTATAGTTGGGTTGACCGGCTCCTGTGTTTGCCACCTTACGTTCCGCAAGTTCGGCTAAGGTAGTAAAGGGAGAACTACTGTGATTGTATTTCCGGTTCATCCAGTTAAGTACCTTAGTAGAGAAAGCCGAAAACTGACTGTCATGATGGGCGAGAGCGGGTGTTGTAGGGTGGAACCCTATGTGGAGATCTTTCACGAATTGGAGGGGAAATCCCCAAGAACACGAAGAACACAAGAGAGGGGAAACACTCAAATTGACTAGATCCAATCACACATATGCTAGATCCAAGAACACACAAGAGATCACAATGATTGAAGGACAACAAAGGATAGATACAAGGAACTAGTTCATCCCAATCCTATGAGGAGAGAGGTCTTGATGATCCTATGATGGGGATCCTTCCCAAGATAGGGGCTTGATATCCACTAGGGATCTTCTCCTGGGAGGTCTTGATCTCCTAGAGGAGTGGGTACAAGGAGGAAAGCTCACTAATGTCTCTCATATACTTTGCTATCCCTCAAATGAGCTAGGGGGAGAGATATATATAGTCTAGTGATGGAATAGAGGGGAGAGGGGGATACAAGGGTCTAAAGACCATAATGCACGCAGGCATCCACGAAAGGGTCTGGGCACCCGGGGTAAAGTGGCCCGGGCACCCGGAGATAGTGTGGCTGTAGGTGGCCGGGCACCCGGGCTGGTTAGGGTCGGCTGTAGGTGGCCTGGGCACCCTGGGGTTCCAAGCCCGGGCAACGGGGGGCGTGTCAGGCGGCTAGAGGCATGGGCCGGGCACCCGGGGAGGCCAAGGCCCGAGCAACTAGGCAGGGTTGGCGGCACCAGGCAGGCGGGCCGGGCACCCGGGGCAGGCTGGGGCAGCGCCCAGGGGGGTGCGGGCACCCGGGCCCTCCAAGGCCGGGCACCCGGGGTAGCCAGGGGCTCCGCCGTCTGTAGTTGAGGGCCGGGGTGGTCGGGGACCTCCTTTGCTTCATGCTTCTCGTGCGTCCTTCTTCCTTCTCCTCCTTCGTAGGTCTCCGGTGAACTTGGTGATTCCTCCGTGCTTCCTCGTGATGATCTGCGAAGTACCTAAGAATGCACAACGTGTCTCTTTGAGGTAGAATCCCATTCTCAAGTGAATCCAGATGAAACTCGGAGAGGAAAGAGTTAACCTCGACTTCGGTGGCACATGCATGTGCTCTTCTCATTGGTCCTCGAGGTGCTTGATGAGTTGTAGTAGAGTCCATGGGGATGAGCGAGGGATGCTCCGCATCATCTCCCCCCCTTGGGAGAGATCCGTCCAGGGATCGTGATCTTCATCACCATGGGAAAGAGAGGGCGTGGCCGTGTAGAAGTTGACAACCACCAAGTACTCATCATGTTGAAGCTCGAAGTGTGCACCCTCCAATGTCGCACCGTCTAGTGATTCCTTGAAATGGAGCAAAGATAACAAGCACTTGGAAAAACAAATGTGGTTGGCGTTAGTGCAAAACCAAGCATTCGAGAGGTGATTCACCAAACAAGTGTCGTCATCAAGCATAGCATATGGTGTGACAAGGGAGTGTGGCATGGCATGTAAGCACATAAATTGGGCACATGGAAAAGCATCATGGAAACAACCATGCAAAGGTGAGGTAAAGATGCTAATATGTGGGACAAGGAAACAAGCATCTACCTCAATGTTATAGCAAGCATGCATCACAAGTAAGGTGTTCAAGTCTCCGAGATCAACAAGTATAGCATGGTTGCATGCACAACAAGTGAATATGAGAGATGCAACTATTGGAGACAAGTGACAATGATCAAGATATATCATGTGAAATACATGAACATATATGTCATCAACCCAAGAAAGCAAGTAAGAGTGGAACATGGGTGATGCAATATAGCAAGCAATCATAGTGATCAAGTCAAGCAAGCTAGTAGTGCGAAGATGCAACATACTAGAGATAATCATGGCAATAATGTCATGTGAGCAAAGAGTAGGCATAGGCAATGCACATGGCATATCACAAGCACGATTGCAAAGCAAGATATCATCATAGGAATGGATCACAAAGGAAACAAAGCAAGAACAAGCAATCTCTCCACCAAGCTTGCAAATACACATACACATAGTAGAATCAATCATCATGTGTAATGCAAAGCATGGGTCACAAATGCATGACAAAGGCATAGTAATGAGCATATCATGCAAAGTGAACATGGCAATATGGGCATAAAGTGCGAAGTGGTGAATAACTCATAACCATGTGAGAGCCATGTAGAAGAAATGTGTGAAGTCTTTGCACGAAGAGAGTGGTGGGAAAGACAATCTATGGGATCCCAAGTCATCATTGCTCTCTAGAGCTCGTTTCGTCAAGTCATGGGATTGCGAGGTTGACGAGGTAGAATGCATACCTACACAAAAGAGACACAAACCAAAGAAAGTGTGTGTGTGGTAAATGTACACATCATCCATCATGATGTGCATGTGCACGTGTGAGTTAGCACAAGATAAGCATCACTCAAAGAAATTTGATGCATGGTATAAGAACATGTCACCCATCATGAAAGAATAGTTGTTATGTATGACATGATGGGGACACAAATTGAGAATGCAAGTATGTGGCACATCAATATCATTTTCATTCATGGGGAGCATATTGTGCACACAAGTAGTGGGATCATGCAATGGATAGGATGTAGCAAAATCTCCTAATGGGTATAAGGAAACTATGGGGGTCTCCTCATGAGCAATAGCGGAAGCATATTATGGAGAATAGTGACAACATGGCAAACAATGCATATCCGAAGCTAGGTGGTCATGGCATGGCATATGAGATAAATGATGCAAAGGGAGCATATCAATATCATCACAAGAAAAACAAATGCCAATAACCATGGGCTTGTCATCTATGCCATATGTGCAAATTGGGTTTATGTTGATGGCATATGCATAGCCACTACGATGAGATTGCAAATATGACATATTGTTGATCTCATGCATAGCATATGACAAGTCAAACGGATTGTCAAACATGATGTGACCGAGAAGAATTATCACAAGAGATCCTATTTAACTTGGCATCACAACTAATAGACTCCACATGGCAATCATCAAACTCATCATAAATGGGTAAATCATCGCATGGAGAAGTCGCACTAGCATGAAGCGTGACAATAGGTGGATCAACGTCATTCAAGCAATCAATGTCAAGAATGTCCACTAGTGGGACTAGAGCATCACCTTCACCTATGTTACCTTGTTCATTCCACTCAAGTGGTGTAGGTGAGGTAGCAAATACCAAATGGTGGTCATCATCTTCATCTTGATGGAACCATGTGGGGGTGCATCATATTACACCATGTCCATTGTCTTGTCCATAGAAAGGATGAAGTCGTCACGGATCGGCGCGTAATCATAAATGGGACCTAGCACCAAATGAGAAGACACTATAGAGGTAGAGTTAAGTTGTTAGAAATTGAAATGGCCTCACATGCCGCATCAACTACCTCACTCTCTCTATGTGGTGGTGGCTCACTCACTCCCTCAAGGTAGGTGCACTCAATGTCACATATGGTGGAGTCACTCAAATCACTCAAGTGGTGGTGGTGGTGGCTCTCCTCGCATGGGAATTGTGGCAACTCATCATATATGGGGCTAGTGGTGAAGTCACTCTCACTCTCAATATGGTGGCACAAGTCACTCAAGTCATCATACGTCACCGTGGTCGAGGGGAAAATCCCATGCTCAACCATCTCGTAGTCGTCGCCGTGGATGAAGGCCGAAGATGGCACAACATCACTCTCGTCGTGGATGAAGGCCGAAGATGGCACAACATCACTCTCGTCATGGATGAAGGCTGATATAGGCGTACTCATCGTAAGTAGGCGAAGATGCCATACGTCCAAAGGTGAAAGATGCCTTGAGAACACTTGGCGAAGATGCCAAAGTGGTGGTAGTAGTCTTAGCTTGCTCGTGGTGGTGCTCGTCTCTCGGTCTTCTCTTGTGCTCGTGTTGGTTTTCTTGACGGTGCCGCGTGGTACTTGCATCTTGTGGCCTCTCTGAAGACTTGTGACTTGAGTGTCTCTGCCTTGAACATGACGAAGAGGAAGAAGACTTGTAGTTGGCCCACACGTGTCGGATGTCATCCAATTGTGCATCCAACTTGATGTCGATGTAGCCCCTTGTCCGTGCTTCGCGTTGGTGAATATCGTCGGTGAGTCACTCAGTGCGTCGCATTGCTCGTTGTAGTCCGGAGATGGGCGTTTTGGTGATGTAGTTGTTCGCGCCACCGTTGTCGTGGAAGACCGGAGATGAAATGCCTTGCTTATCCATCACAAGACTCGAGCAAATGTGAGTGTAAGAAAGGAAAGAACTAGACCAATGTACCTTATCCAATGTTGAATATGGATCAATGATCACTCAATAATGTAACAAGGAAATAGCACAATTGGTACCGGATCTTGTCAATTCTCACACCTACACAAGTAAGGCTTATGGTGGAGCTCGGTGAGGATAGTGGCACAAAAAATTGATGCAAAAATGTTAGCAAGAGTTAATAATGTTGGAAAAGATTCACAAATTCGCAAGTGAAACAAGTAGACCAATAGCAATATGTGGCACACGGAAACACACACACACAGATAGATAAATGGGGTCGTGCAACCAAGGAATGAGCACAAAATGTGGAATCCATGGAAAATGCTCGTGTTGCACAACTCAAGAGAGACGCTAGCACGATTTTTCAATAGGCGGATACGACACTTGTGCACAACCTAGAAGATGCAAAATGTATGAGCTTTCTATCCCAAGTATGCTATGTGTATGATGTTCCCGATGTTCTTCTCAAGGTGATCCAAGATGATCGGATATGACAATCTTATGTGCAATGTGGTATGATGCGATGGCTATTGCTTACAAGCTCTTTACTCTCTTTTCCTTTTGCTTAAAAGCTTATTCTCTTTTCTTTTTTTTGATATGGCCACTTATGCGAAATGCACAAACCAAGATAGCAATTGTGTATATGCGGGAACAGTCTTGTGACACAAGGGATGATATGATGATACCAAGATGATATGGTATGTATGCAATGGAAGGTACGGATCACTAATTGTAGGATCGAAAGTATGTCTAGAGGGGGGGTGATTAGACTACTTGACCAAATAAAAATCTATCCTTTTCCCAATTTTAGTTCTTGGCAGATTTTAGCAACTTAGCATAACTCAAGCAATCAACCTACACATGCAATTCTAAGAGTATAGCAGCGGAATGTAAAACAATTGCATATGAAGGTAAAGGGAGGAGTTTGAGGAGGCAAACGCAATGTTGACAGGGAAATTTTTTACCCGTGGTTCCGATAGGTGGTGCTATCGTACATCCACGTTGATGGAGACTTCAACCCACGAAGGGTAATGGTTGCACGAGTCCACAGAGGGCTCCACCCATGAAGGGTCCACGAAGAAGCAACCTTGTCTATCCCACCATGGCCATCGCCCACGAAGTACTTGCCTCACTCGGGTAGATCTTCACGAAGTAGGCGGTGTCCTTGCCCTTACAAACTCCTTGGTTCAACTCCACAATCTTGACGGAGGCTCCCAAGTGACACCTATCCAATCTAGGAGACACCACTCTCCAAGAGGTAATAGATGGTGTGTTGATGATGAACTCCTTGCTCTTGTGCTTCAAATGATAGTCTCCCCAATACTCAACTCTCTCTCACAGGATTTGGATTTGGTGGAAAGAAGATTTTAGTGGAAAGCAACTTGGGGAAGGCTAGAGATCAAGATTTATGTGGTAGGAATGGAATATCTTGACCCCAACACAAGTGTAGGTGGTTCTCTCTCAGAAAATGTATGTTGGAAGTGTAGGCATGTTCTGATGGCTCTCTCCATGAATGAAGAGTGGGTGGAGGGGTATATCTAGCCTCCACATAAAATCTAACCGTTACACACAATTTACCAAACTCGGTGGGACCGAATCGTGAAACTCGGTCAGACCGATTTAGTTCATAATGTGACCGTTAGGCATTTCGGTGGGACCGACATGTCAACTCGGTGGGACCTATATCGTTAGGGTTAGGGCATAATGTAATCGGTGAGACTGATTGCATAAACTCGGTGAGACCGATTTTGGTAATAGACAAACAGAGAGTTGGTCAGGCAAACTCGGTGGGACCGATTCGCTCATCTCGGTTGGACCGAAACATTACGAAAGGGAAACAGAGAGTTTGCATTGCAATCTCGGTGGGACCAATCGCTCATCTCGGTTTGACCGAAATGTTACGAAGGGAAACAGAGAGATTACAATCCCATCTTGGTGAGACCAAGATCCCTATCAGTGAGACCAAAAAGACTAGGGTTTCTGGCAATGGCTATGACAACTGAACTCGGTGGCGCCGGATAGAAAGTTTCGGTGGGGCCGAGTTTGACTTTTGGTTTGGGACATATGTGGATGTGAGAAAGTACTTGAGGGTTTTTGGAGCATCTCACTAAGCACTTTGAGCAAGAAACTCATTAAGCAACACCTCACCCCCTCTTGATAGTATTGGCTTTTCCTATGGAGTCAATGTGATCTTGGATCACTAAAAAGAAAAATGTAGAGTCTTGTGCTTTGAGCTTGAGCCAATCCTTTTGTCCTTAGCATTTTGAGGGGTCCACATTTCTCATCCATGCCATGCCAAACATTGAGCTTTCCTGAAATATTTATCTTGGAATAGCATTAGCTCAATGAGCTATATGTTGTTAGGAATTACCAATACCACCCAGGGATAGTTGCACTTTCAGTCTCCCCCTTTTTGGTAATTGATGACAACATATAGATCAAAGCTTCGACAAATGATAATGAGATTGAAAAACATCGTCGCTTTGAGAAGTATGTGATAAGCAAGAGCTCCCCCTAAATTTGTGCATTATTTAAAATTTGCTTTCGACTGCAAATGCACAATGTGTTAGGATCATGGGTTACTCTTCCATGTCACATACATCTTGGTGGAGCGCTCAAAATGATAGAAGTTAAAAGCATGCACTCATCACCAAGCAAGTGAATGATCATATAAGGATATAAGAGATAATATCATCCAACAAGCATTAAGGGTAGCATATGATCAAACACATGATCAAACAAGTAAACAAGTAGCTCACAGGCACACAATCAAGAAGTTCAACCAAAAATGAGAGAGATAAAAAGCAACACTCTCTCTCGAAGCCTATGATCTATACATTTTCTCCCCCTTTGGCAACAAGTTGCCAAAAAGTTCAAAAAATGCATAGTGCTAAACGTCTCTCAGGCTTGGTCTTTATGAGGTGGCGTAGAGATGACTCCAAGGACGAAAGTGTCTGTAGATGTAGCTGGAGCTGGTGGAGTGGCTGCTGGAGCTGTTGGTACTGAAGCTGTGGCTGCTGGTGCAGATGTAGTAGCTCTATTATCTGGAACAGGCACTGCAGTAGATCTCTGTCCTCTGGGCACTCTAGCAAAAGCATCTGTAGTAGACTTGCCCTTCTTCTCCTCCACTTCCTCCTGAAGTTGCTCAACTTCAGTTTGGATCTCAGTTACCTTGACATCAAGAGCATAGAATTTTTGCTCAATGATCCTCTCCAAGCTCTCCTGGTTTTGAGTCAGGGTGGCCAAGCCCTTCTCAATCCTCAAGGTGGAGGCAATCAGATATCCAAGCTGATCTTGCTTGCTCTTTAGGAACACTTGAGATGCCTCTTCAGCAGTTGGCATCTTTGCAGCTTTCTCTGCCCTTGCCTTCTCTCTCTTCTCATGTGCTTGAGCTGATGATGGGTCATTCTCATTCATGACAACGGTGTTGTCTTCAAATTCAGGGTAGATGGGCAGGTGCTCCTTATCCAATAGATATTTTCATGTGCGCATCTTGGAGTTGATGAGCTCCTGAATTTGTGGGGCATACCCACAAGATCTTTTCTGATCAGCTGTTGTCCTGTTGATTGTCTCCACAATTAGACTCATAACTTTAAACTTTTGAGGCACATCAAACAAATGTAGCAAATTGATAGCATGTCCTCTAATCATCTTGTGATCACCTGACTTGGGTAGCAATGTGTGCCTTAGGATCCAGTTGATTGTAGGCAAACCAGACAACAAGAAATGGATAGATCCAAACTTATGAGTCTCCAAAGCATCATCTGGGATATCTTTGTACATGTGTGCCATAGTGTTATTGTCTTCCTTCTTCGCAGCATAAACATCTAAATCATCTTCATTTTCTTCTGGGGCATTGATCAACTGAGCCCATTCTTCCACAGAGGATTGGTACCTAGTACCTTCTGACATCCAGATGATCTTCCCATCTGGGTAGAAGTGGGCAGTGGAGTAAAACTGCATGATCAGCTCATCATTCCACTTGGTGAGCTTCTGAGCAACAAATGTATCAACTCAACATGCTTTGAAGCTGTCATATACACCTGGATAGTGATCTTCGTTCTCCTTGATGTACTCCCAGTCAACCCATCTCATGTCGCAGACAATAGGCTTCTTGTCAAGCAAGATTGTCTCATAAAAGTCTTGTTGTTCCTTAGTGTGAAACCTGTAGTCAATAGAAGTTCTCCTCCTGACAGCATATGGATCAGACTGTCTCCATAATCTCAGTCCTGAATCCTTTCTGATTTTCATGTTCTCTGCAACAGGATGTGCATCATTGTAGTCAGGGATCTTGGGCTTCACTTTTCTCAAAACAAGTGAATCATCTTCTTCTGCAGCTTCAGGCACTGGGGCCTTGTTCTTCTCCTCAGCTGGAATACTTCTGGTGTTCCTCTTGGGTTTAGGATTTTGAGCTGGAGTAGTAGCCTTGGGAGCAAGTTTGGGCTTAGGAGCAGCCCCTGACTTAATTGCATCTCCCATGAGTTTCTGAGCTTTGGGTGCTGGTGCAGCATCCTCTTCCTCTTCATCATCTGATCTCACCATTGTGGACTTCCCAAGAACTTTGGTTGTATTTATTATTGTGCTCTTCTTTTTCTTGTCTTCACCAGCTGCTTCTTCTTCAGATTCAATGGTGAATTTCATAGTTTCACTTGTGGCAACCTTCCTGGGTTTGGATGTAGGCACTCTCCT
Source organism: Triticum aestivum (assembly GCF_018294505.1). Classification (NCBI taxonomy): domain Eukaryota; kingdom Viridiplantae; phylum Streptophyta; class Magnoliopsida; order Poales; family Poaceae; genus Triticum; species Triticum aestivum. Next base: position 331,648,260 of record NC_057795.1, on the reverse strand, counting down.
GGCAGGTGCCTTCTTGTTCATGCCTGGCTTAGTTGATGCAACTGTGCCAAACTCCTTTCTTAGCACCTTTTTCCTTGAAGTGACCTCATCCTCAACAGCAATATAATCTTCATCCTCTGAATCAGAAGTTTTCTTCTTCCTTGTCCTGGTAGCTGCCTTTGGCAAGTTACTAGGTGTGCTCCTGCTGCCCTCATCATAGCTGCTTGAGGGACTAGTGCCCTCACTCAATTGAGCTTGCTCTTCATACTTGTTCTGGCTATCACTTTTATCAGACATGTCTGCAAACTCACTGATAGCAGACCCTATGAATAGATATAGATGAGGTAGAGTGGATGAGCATCACAAAGTGCAGAGTTTTTGCAAAACAGATGACTCAAAACTTAGTTTTAGTTCTCCAAAGAAATCATTTCGGAGCTACCGATTTGTAAACTCGATGATATCGAAGCAGCTTTTGGAACCTAAACTAGTGAACTCGGTCAGACCGAGTCACAGTTCGGTGGCACTGAGACTGCTAGGGTTTCACAGAGAATCGAACTCGGTCACACCGATTTGCAATTCTTGGTCAGACCGAAAATCGCATGTGCAATGGCCTAAGCCAAATCGGTGAGACCGATTTCAACAATTCGGTCGGTCCGAGATGAGTTCGGCGGAGACCTAACCCTCAATTTTCAAATCAAATCTAATCTACAGGATGTTTTCGTTGGACAGGATGATTTTATACGTGGCAAGAATCATGGCAAAGCAATGTGCTATGAATCGGAGTTAATGAATAGCACAAAGTATCAAGTTCATACCCTAACTCGGCGGTGAACTTGCTACGGCGGCAACGGCGGGGCAGATTGCCGTTGACGATGGAGGAGACCAGCGGCGGGAGGTCGCTGGCGGCGAGAAGATGATCCGGAGACCCAAAGAGGCAGAGCAGGTTACGCGCGGGTGAAGAGTTTCAGAAAAATTTCCAAAATTTGACCCGTCGGTATATATAACCTGACCTTGTCGGTGTGACCGAGTGGAACAACTCAGTGGCATCGAGATGCAAAACTGTGAGCAGTTACTGCAACTCGGTGTGACCGAAAGGTTCTAATCGGTTGCATCGAGATTGAAAACCTAGATCAACTTAGTGATCTCGGTATGACCGAAAAGGATGAATCGATCAGACCGAAATGCACAAAGAGGTTTTGGAAGTTTAAGTCTATGACGAATCAGGGACTCCGAGTGCTCCTCACACAGAGTGGTTCGAATCTGACTTGATCAAACTTTGTGATGTAGCATGAATAGAGTTTGAGATGAGAAAAGCATAGATAGCTAGAGAAGGTTCTTAGGCATTCTTGTCCATCCACTTGGCAAAAGGAAAGAAACCAAACAATCAAAACAACAAGTGGATGACCTCAAATGAGAAAAATATGCAATCAACATGCTCACACAATAAAATGGCAAATGAAATATGTGGCAAAGCATGCACAAACAATCTAGCATCTATCAAGCAATTGGCGATAACTAGGTCATCTATATATGAGTATATTGACTTAGGAGTCAAATGAGAACATTTGATCATAGGTCATACTCATCGTTTAAGCACAAGTGGGGTTACCACTTTTACATAAAGCATTGTTGTGTTCACACCATTAGAGTTGCTTTAGCTCAATTCTTTAGAGTAAAGCTCCCCCTAGATGTGAGATCCCCTTTTAGAGGGATGAACTAACCTTGGGTTTTGTCGATGATGACTTCATGTAGGTGTTGAAGATGTGGATGCTCAATGTTGTTGATCATTTGGAGCAATCCATTGGAGTGAGTTGCACTTTCAATACCTACACGGGTTACTCCCACAAGGAACAAACAAGGATATCCATAGACATAGAGTGATGCACACACATGATGATGTCCATGAAAGCATTAGGTTACCTTGTCCCTTGCCTTACCAACAAGAGAGTTTGTGACTCCTTGAACTAGTGCAAGATGTGGAAGTTGATTGCACTTGTCCTTGCCAAAATGATGCGAGTGAAGTTTATTGGCGGAGTCACCCTCAAGAACTCTCTAGTTCTTCTTCTTTGGGATCCACCTCATCTTGATGGGAATCCTTGGAGTTGTAGTCGTACTTGATGAAGTAGAACTTGATGTAGTCTTGGGAACCCACTTGACCAAGGCCTTAGGAGCTTCTTCAAATGCATCAATCTCCTCTTGAAGCTTGTCCTTGCCTTTTTTCTTGTGGTCTTGTGGTCTTGTGGTGGAAGATCATCTTGAGCTTGTGTTCCTTTGAAAGAAGTAGGATCATACTGATACGTCCATTTTGCATCATGCTTTTATATCGATATTTATCGCATTATGGGATGTTATTTCACGATATGTCACAATACTTATGGCTATTCTCTCTTATTTTACAAGGTTTACCATGAAGAGGGGGAATGCCGGCAGCTGGAATTCTGGCTGGAAAAGGAGCAAATATTGGAGACCTATTCTGCGCAACTCCAAAATTCCTGAAACTCCACGGAATTTCTTAAAAGAAATAAAGAAAAATCGTTGCCAAAGATGAAGCCAGGGGGCCCACACCATGCTCACGAGGGTGGGGGGCGCGCCCCTCCCCCCTAGGCGCGCCCCCCTACCTCGTGGGCCCCCTGATGGCTCTCCGATGCCCATCTTCTCCTATATGAGCTCTTTCGATGAGAAAAAATAAGAAGCAACCTTTCGGGACGAGACCCCGCCGCCACGAGGCGGAACCTTGGTGAAACCAATCTAGGGTTCCGGCAGAGCTGTTCTGCCGGGGACACTTCCCTCTGGGAGGGGGAAATCATCGCCATCATCATCACCAACGCTCCTCTCATCGGGAGAGGGCAATCTCCATTAACATCTTCACCAGCACCACCTCATCTCCAAACCCTAGTTCATCTCTTGTATCCAATTCTTGTCTCTAAGTCCGGGATTGGTGCTAGTAGGTTGCTAGTAGTGTTGATTACTCCTTGTAGTTAATGCTAGTTGGTTTATTTGGTGGAAGATCATATGTTCAGATCCTTTATGCACATTATTACCCCTCTGATTATGAACATGAATATGCTTTGTGAGTAGTTACGTTTGTTCCTGAGGACAAGGGAGAAGTCTTGCTATTAGTAGTCATGTGAATTTGGTATTCGTTCGATATTTTGATAAGATGTATGTTGTCTAACTTCTAGTGGTGTTATGTGAATGTCGACTACATAACACTTCACCATTATTTGGGCCTAGAGGAAGGCATTGGGAAGTAATAAGTAGATGATGGGTTGCTAGAGTGACAGAAGCTTAAACCCTAGTTTATGTGTTGCTTCGTAAGGGGCTGATTTGGATCCATATGTTTCATGCTATGGTTAGGTTTACCTTAATACTTTTGTTGTAGTTGCGGATGCTTGCAATAGAGGTTAATCATAAGTGGGATGCTTGTCCAAGTAAGGGCAGTACCCAAGCACCGGTCCACCCACATATCAAATTATCAAAGTACCGAACGCGAATCATATGAGCGTGATGAAACCTAGCTTGACGATATTCCCATGTGTCCTCGGGAGCGCTTTTCCTATTATAAGAGTTTTTCCAGGCTTGTCATTTGCTAAAAAAAGGATTGGGCCACCTTGCTGCACTTTATTTACTTTTGTTACTTGTTGCTCGTTACCATTTATCTTATCACAAAACTATCTGTTACCACTTATTTCAGTACTTGCAGAGAATACCTTACTGAAAAAAGCGTATCATTTCCTTCTGCTCCTCGTTGGGTTCGACATTCTTACTTATCGAAAGGACTACGATAGATCCCCTATACTTGTGGGTCATCAAGACTCTTTTCTGGCGCCGTTGCCGGGGAGTGTAGCGCCTTTGGTAAGTGGAATTTGGTAAGGAAAAATTTATATAGTGTGCTGAAATTTTCTGTCATTTGTTACTATGGAAAGTGAATCTCTGAGGGGCTTGTTCGGGGTATCTTCACCCCGTCCAGTAGAGCAAAGAGTTGCTCCTCAACCTACTGAACCTATTGAAAATGAAACTCCTTTTGAATTTCCTTCGGGTATTATGGAAAAACTGCTGGCTAATACTTTTACAGGAGATGGAACAAAGCATCCTGATGAGTATCTACGCTATTTGGATGATATTTGTGGATTATTTAAGCTTGCAGGTATACCCGATGATGTTGTTAAGAAGAAGGCTTTCCCTTTATCTTTGAAGAGAGACGCATCAACATGGTATAGGCTATGTGATGATACGAGATCATGGAACTATAAAAGAGTGAAATTGGAATTTCATCAAAAGTATTACCCTATGCATCTTGTTCATCGTGATCGCAATTATATATATAATTTTTGGCCTCGCGAAGGAGAAAGCATCACTCAAGCTTGGGGAGGCTTAAATCCATGTTATATTCATGCCCCAATCATGAGCTCTCAAAATTGGCAATTCTTCAGAATTTTTATGCTCGGCTCTCTGATAATAATAAAACCATGCTCGATACTTCTTGTGCTGGCTCTTTTATGATGAAGCCTATTGAATTCAGATGGATTTATTGGATAGAATTAAACGCAACTCTGAAGATTGGGACCTCGACGAAGGTAAGGAGTCAGGTATGACACCTAAGTTTGATTGTGTTAAATCTTTTATCGATACCGATATTTTCCGTAAGTTTAGCACTAAATATGGACTTGACTCTGAGATAGTAGCCTCTTTCTGTGAATCTTTTGCTACTTATGTTGATCTCCCCAAGGAGAAGTGGTTTAAATATCATCCTCCCATAGAAGTAAAAGTAGCTGCACCTATTAAAGTTATACACCTCCTGAGCAAGTCAAAGTAGAACCTGATATTGCTATCGTTAAAGATCTCTTGTCCGATAATATTGATGGGCATGTCATTGAATTCTCTGGTGAAACTGCTAGAATTGCTAAACCCTGTGATAGAGATAAACATAGACCCGTGTAGGCGTGCCTGTTATTTCTGTTAAAATAGGAGATCATTGTTATCATGGCTTATGTGATATGGGTTCTAGTGCTAGTGTTATACCCATCGACTTATATAAAGAAATTATGCATGATATCGCACCTGCTGAGTTAGAAGATATTGATGTTACAATTAAACTTGCCAATAGAGATACTATATCTGCAATGGGAATTGTTAGAGATGTTGAAGTCTTGTGTGGGAAAACCAAATATCCCACTGATTTTCTTGTTCTTGGTTCTCCACAAGATAGCTTTTGTCCCATTATATTTGGTAGACCCTTCTTAAATACTGTTAATGCTAAGATAGACTGCGAAAAGAATGTTGTTACTGTTGGCTTGGATGATATGGTTCATGAGTTTAATTTCTCTAAATTTAGTAAACAACATCGTGAGGAAGAATTGCCTAGTAAGGATGAAATTATTGGTCTTGCTTCTATTGCCGTACCTCCTAGTGATCCTTTAGAACACTATTTGCTAGACCATGAAAATGAGATGTTCATGAATGAAAGAAGGGAAATAGATGAAGTATTCTTTAAACAGGAACCTATTTTGCAACACAATTTGCCTGTTGAAATCCTAGGGGATCCTCCTCAACCCAAGGGTGATCCTGTGTTTGAGCTTAAACTGTTGCCTGATAATCTTAAGTATGCTTATCTTGATGAAAAGAAAATATATCGTATTATTATTAGTGCTAACCTTTCAGAGCATGAAGAAGAAAGATTATTGAAAACTCTGAAGAAGCACCGTGCCGCTATTGGATATACTCTTGATGATCTTAAGGGCATTAGTCCCACTCTATGTCAACATAAAATAAATTTGGAAGTTGATGCCAAACCAGTTTGTGATCCTCAACGACATTTGAATCCTAAAATGAAAGAAGTGGTAAGAAAGGAAATACTCAAGCTTCTGGAGGCAGGTATAATTTATCCCGTTGCTGATAGTCACTAGGTAAGTCCTGTCCATTGTGTCCCTAAGAAGGGAGGTATTACTGTTGTCCCTAATGATAAAGATGAATTGATCCCGCAAAGAACTATCACAGGTTATAGGATGGTAATTGATTTATGCAAATTAATTAAAGCTACTAAGAAAGATCATTACCCCTTACCTTTTATTGATCAAATGCTAGAAAGATTATGCAAACATACACATTATTGCTTTCTAGATGGTTATTCTGGTTTCTCTCAAATACCTGTGTCGGCTAAAGATCAATCAAAGACTACTTTTACATGCCCTTTTGGTACTTTTGCTTATAGACGTATGCCTTTTGGTTTATGTAATGCACCTGCTACCTTTCAAAGATGCATGATGGCTATATTCTCTGATTTTTGTGAAAAGATTTGTGAGGTTTTCATGGACGACTTTTCCGTCTATGGTTCCTCTTTTGATGATTGCTTGAGCAATCTTGATCGAGTTTTGCAGAGATGTGAAGAAACTAATCTTGTCTTGAATTGGGAAAAGTGCCACTTTATGGTTAATGAAGGTATTGTCTTGGGGCACAAAGTTTCTGAAAGAGGTATTGAAGTTGATAAAGCCAAGGTTGATGCTATTGAAAAGATGCCATGTCCCAAGGACATCAAAGGTATAAGAAGTTTCCTTGGTCACGCCGGATTTTATAGGAGGTTCATTAAGGACTTCTCGAAAATTTCTCGGCCTCTGACTAATTTATTACAAAAAGATGTACCATTTGTCTTTGATGATGATTGTGTAGAAGCATTTGAAATACTTAAGAAAGCATTAGTCTCTGCACCTATTGTTCAGCCACCTGATTGGAATTTACCCTTTGAAATTATGTGTGATGCTAGTGATTATGCTGTAGGTGCTGTTCTAGGGCAAAGAGTTGATAAGAAATTAAATGTTATCCATTATGCTAGTAAGACTCTAGACAATGCTCAAAGAAATTATGCTACTACTGAAAAGGAACTCTTAGCAGTTGTGTTTGCCTGTGATAAATTCAGACCCTATATTGTTGATTCTAAAGTAACTATTCACACCGATCATGCTGCTATTAAATATCTTATGGAAAAGAAAGATGCTAAACCTAGACTTATTAGATGGGTTCTCTTGCTGCAAGAATTTGATTTGCATATTGTTGATAGAAAAGGAGCTGAGAACCTAGTTGCAGACAACTTATCTAGGTTAGAGAATGTTCTTGATGACCCACTACCTATTGATGATAGCTTTCCTGATGAGCAATTAAATGTCATAAGTACTTCTCGTAGCACTCCGTGGTATGCTGATTATGCTAATTATATTGTTGCTAAATTTATACCACCTAGCTTCACATACCAACAAAAGAAAAAGTTCTTTTATGATTTGAGACATTACTTTTGGGATGATCCACATCTTTATAAAGAAGGAGTAGATGGTGTTATTAGACGTTGTGTACCTGAGCATGAACAGGAACAGATCCTACGCAAGTGTCACTCCGAAGCTTATGGAGGACACCACGCTGGAGATAGAACTGCACATAAGGTATTGCAATCTGGTTTTTATTGGCCTACTCTCTTCAAGGATGCCCGTAAGTTTGTTTTGTCTTGTGATGAATGTCAAAGAATTGGTAATATCAGTAGACGTCAAGAAATGCCTATGAGTTATTCACTTGTTATTGAGCCATTTGATGTTTGGGGCTTTGATTATATGGGACCTTTTCCTGCCTCTAATGGTTACACTCATATTTTAGTTGCTGTTGATTACGTTACTAAGTGGGTAGAAGCTATTCCAACTAGTAGTGCTGATCATAACACTTCTATTAAAATGCTTAAGGAAGTTATTTTTCCGAGGTTTGGAGTCCCTAGATACTTAATGACTGATGGTGGTTCACACTTTATTCATGGTGCTTTCCGTAAGATGCTTGCTAAATACGATGTTAATCATAGAATTGCATCTCCTTATCACCCGCAGTCTAGTGGTCAGGTAGAGTTGAGCAATAGAGAGCTCAAATTAATTTTGCAAAAGACTGTCAATAGGTCTAGAAAGAATTGGTCCAAAAAACTGAATGATGCATTATGGGCCTATAGAACTGCGTACAAAAATCCTATGGGTATGTCTCCGTATAAAATGGTTTATGGAAAAGCATGTCATTTACCTCTTGAATTAGAACATAAGGCATATTGGGCTATCAAAGAGCTCAATTATGACTTCAAACTTGCCGGTGAGAAGAGGTTGTTTGATATTAGCTCACTTGATGAATGGAGAACCCAAGCTTATGAAAATGCCAAGCTGTTTAAAGAAAAAGTTAAAAGGTGGCATGATAAAAGGATACAAAAGCGTGAGTTTAATGTAGGTGACTATGTATTGCTATACAACTCTCGTTTAAGATTTTTTGCAGGAAAACTTCTCTCCAAATGGGAAGGTCCTTACGTTATCGAGGAGGTCTATCGTTCCGGTGCCATAAAAATCAACAACTTCGCAGGCACAAATCCGAAGGTGGTAAACGGTCAAAGAATCAAACATTATATCTCAGGTAATCCCATAAATGTTGAAACCAATATTATTGAAACCGTAACCCCGGAGGAATACATAAGGGACACTTTCCAGAATGTTCCAGACTCCGAAAAGGAATAGGTATGTGGTACGGTAAGTAAACCGACCCCAAAACAATTTTTAAAGCAATATTTCTCCGTTTTGGAATATTTAGAAAAATAGAAAAATAAGTAGCAGTCTAGGGAGGACACGAGGCCTCCACGAGGGTGGAGGGCGCGCCCTACCCCCCTGGGCGCACCCCCCTACCTCGTGAGCACCTCGTGTGCCCTCTAGACTCCATTTTCTTGCACGATACGTATTTTGGTCGGTAAAAATTCATTATATATTCTCTCGAAGGTTTTGACGACCATATCACACAAATATCCTCTGTTTTCGTTTCGAACTGTTTCCGTTGCAGATTTGAGGATTCCGGAGACTCGATCATCCTTCTATGAGGGTGAGCCTATGCCATGGAAGGTGGACGACAAGCTTCCATCATCAACAACACCTCCACCGCCAACAACAAAGAAGGAGATATAATCACATGGGTATGGGCACTCCCCTTGGCAACTGCCAAGCTTGGGGGAGGTGCCCCGGTATCGTATCACCATCACAACTCCTATCTTTACCGTTTTTCTTAGTTCGATCCTATTAGTAGTATCTTGATTTAGTAGAATAAAGTCATGGCACGATCTAGTTTTGAGTTTTGCTTTATGATCCCTCTATGCAATCGAGTCCGTGAGCTATATATAATAAAGATTAGTGTTGAGTCAAGGGCTTGATTACTTTGCCATGATCTTGGGTGAATAAAGAAAAGAATAAAAAGAAACAAAGAGTTCATATTGATCTTATTGAAGTAATGACTTCACATAGAAAGAGTATGATGATTAAAGTTGTTGGGAGTTGGCAAATATAGCTTTGGTCATCGTTGCAATTAATAGGAAGTAATAAGGAGAGAGAGGTTTCACATATAGATATATTATCATTGACATCTTTTATGATTGGGAGCACTCATTAAAATATGACATGCTAAAGAGTTGATGTTGGACAAGGAAGACAACATAATGAGTTATGTTTTCTTACATCTGAGATAAAGTATGTTGTCATGGTTCCTCTACCGTGTTGAGCTTGCCTTTCCCCCTCATGCTAGCCAAATTCTCAGCACTAAGTAGAAATACTACTTGTGCTTCCAAATACCCTTAAACCAGTTTTGCCATGAGAGTCCACCATATCTACCTATGGATTGAGTAAGATCCTTCAAGTAAGTTGTCATCGGTGCAAGCAATAAAAATTGCTCTCTAAATATGCATGACTTATTAGTGCGGAGAAAATAAACTTTGCACGAACTTGTTGTGGACGCAATAAAAGCGACGGACTGCATAATAAAGGTTCACATACAAGGGGCAATGTAAAGTGACGTTCTTTTGCATTAAGATTTTGTGCATCAACCCTAAAAGCGCATGGCAACCTCTGCTTCCCTCTGCGAAGGGCCTATCTTTTATTATTATCCTCTACCTTATGCAAGAGTCACGGTGATCTTCACCTTTCCTTTTTCATTTTATCCTTTGGCAAGCTCAGCATGTTGGAAAGAACATGATATATATATATATCTAATTGGATGTGGGGGAGCATGAATTATTATTGTTGACATTACCCTTGAGGTAAAAGGTTGTGGGGCAAAACTACAAGCCCCTATCTTTCTCTGTGTCCGATTAAAACTCCGTAACCACAAGTATCGCGTGAGTGTTAGCAATTATGAAGGACTAAGTGATAGTTGAGTATGTGGACTTGCTTTTAAGCTCTGACATAGACTCTTTCTGGTGTTATGATAAATTGAAATTGCTTCAATGACTGAGGGTATAATTTGTTGGTGCTCAATAAGGTTTATAATTCATACTGTGGCTTTGTGAAAAGATCATCACTTGAACATAAGTAATCATATGACAAATCTATATATGTTGTTGTTATGAAAATAATCATGATGCCTTCATGTCCATATTTTATTTTTATCAATGCCTCTACTTCTAAACATGAGGACATATTTATTGTTATCGGCTTTTCGCTTGAGGACAAGCGAGGTCTAAGCTTGGGGGAGTTGATACGTCCATTTTGCAGCATGCTTTTATATCGATATCTATCGCATTATGGGTTGTTATTTCACGATATGTCACAATATTTATGGCTATTCTCTCTTATTTTACAAGGTTTACCATGAAGAGGGGGAATGCCGGCAGCTGGAATTCTGGCTGGAAAAGGAGCAAATATTGGAGACCTATTCTGCGCAACTCCAAAAGTCCTGAAACTCCACAGAATTTCTTAAAAGAATTAAAGAAAAATCGTCGCCAAAGATGAAGGCCAGGGGGCCCAAACCCTGCTCACGAGGGTGGGGGCGCGCCCCTCCCCCCTGGGCGTGCCCCCCTACCTCGTGGGCCCCCTGATGGCTCTCTGATGCCCATCTTCTCCTAGATGAGCTCTTTCGATGAGAAAAAAAATAAGAAGCAACCTTTCGGGACGAGACCCCGCCGCCACGAGGCGGAACCTTGGCAGAACCAATCTTGGGCTCCGGCAGAGCTATTCTGCCGGGTACACTTCCCTCCGGGAGGGGGAAATCATCGCCATCATCATCACCAACGCTCCTCTCATCGGGAGAGGGCAATCTCCATCAACATCTTCACCAGCACCATCTCATCTCCAAACCCTAGTTCATCTCTTGTATCCAATTCTTGTCTCTAAGTCCGGGATTGGTGCTAGTAGGTTGCTAGTAGTGTTGATTACTCCTTGTAGTTGATGCTAGTTGGTTTATTTGGTGGAAGATCATATGTTCAGATCCTTTATGCACATTATTACCCCTCTGATTATGAACATGAATATGCTTTGTGAGTAGTTACGTGTGTTCCTGAGGACAAGGGAGAAGTCTTGCTATTAGTAGTCATGTGAATTTGGTATTCGTTCGATATTTTGATAAGATGTATGTTGTCTAACCTCTAGTGGTGTTATGTGAACGTCGACTACATAACACTTCACCATTATTTGGGCCTAGAGGAAGGCATTGGGAAGTAATAAGTAGATGATGGGTTGCTAGAGTGACAGAAGCTTAAACCCTAGTTTATGCGTTGCTTCGTAAGGGGCTGATTTGGATCCATATGTTTCATGCTATGGTTAGGTTTACCTTAATACTTTTGTTGTAGTTGCGGATGCTTGCAATAGAGGTTAATCATAAGTGGGATGCTTGTCCAAGTAAGGGCAGTACCCAAGCACCGGTCCACCCACATATCAAATTATCAAAGTACCGAACGCGAATCATATGAGCGTGATGAAACCTAGCTTGACGATATTCCCATGTGTCCTCGGGAGCGCTTTTCCTATTATAAGAGTTTGTCCAGGCTTGTCCTTTGCTACAAAAAGGATTGGGACACCTTGCTGCACTTTATTTACTTTTGTTACTTGTTGCTCGTTACCATTTATCTTATAACAAAACTATCTGTTACCACTTATTTCAGTACTTGCAAAGAATACCTTGCTGAAAACCGCTTATCATTTCCTTTTGCTCCTCGTTGGGTTTGACACTCTTACTTATCGAAAGGACTACGATAGATCCCCTATACTTGTGGGTCATCACATACTAATCTTGTTGAGGAACAAACTTCGTCTTGGGGTATTGATCTTCTTCCCACTCAACTCCATTGACATTGAACTTTCGTTCAAAACCAACACCTTGATTCTTCCGGTGCCTTCCTTGCTTGCGTACAATCTCCTCGAATTGCTTACTTCTAGCAAGGCTCTTGTAAACACCTTTCTCTATAATTCCCTTCAATAAGCTATTTTCTTGCTCAAGTGTAACTTGGCTAAGAGAATCATTAGTGGAATCAAGAGAACTACTAGAAGCAACAACATTGGATTTAGCAGGATTATTGTTACTACTAGAAGAAGAATCTTTCTTTTTCTTGTTACTAGACTTGACTTGTGGCATGTAAGTAGATAAGAGTAAACGCTTGGCAATGTAAGAAAACTTTTCTTGCGAAGATCATCATTGATTGCCTTTAAAAACTCATGCTCTTGCTCAAGGTTGAACTTTTCAAAGCGTAACTTCTCATGAGTCTTCAAAAGTTCTCGATGATCTTCCAAGATAGTTTCATGAGCTTACTTAAGAGTGTTTAGTTCTTTAGCTGAGCGCTCAATCTTCTCCTTGTCATTGTCATTCATTTTATCTTGCTTAGCATGATTAATTGGCGTTTCATCATAGTATTCATCACTAGAGTTGTCAACAAGTAAATCATCATCACCTAACAAGTCATCTTCATCACTATTGAAATCAACATACTCGGGGTGTGATACCTTTGGGCCTTTAGCCATGAAGCATCTTCCAATTCCTTCATTTGGTGAGTCAAATATGCCGTAGGAGTTGGTTGACACAAGTGCTAGACCGGCAACACCTTCATCTTGAGTATATTCGGAGTCGGAGTGATAGCTTCTCTCGGAGTGATTGTCGGAGTCGGAGTCGGATACCCATTCACCAACATGAGCTTGATGTCTTTGTTTTGTGTAGCTCTTTGATGATTTGTCCTTCCTTTCCGAATCCTTGCTTCTTCGGGATGTTCTTCATTCATAATGATCATCTCTACTCCTTCTTTCTCTTGATGGTGATTCTTCTCTTCTACTCCTTCTTTTTGGAGAATCTTCTCTTCTTTTGTATGGAGTCGTACACTCATTGGAATAGTGTCCGGGTCTTCCACAACTGTAGCAATTACGCTCACGACTACAAGATCTTTTGTCATTGTAGGACCTTGACTTGGAACTTCTTTCCTTACTTCTACTCTTGTAGAACTTGTTGAAGTTCTTCACCATTAGGCTCAATTCTTCATTGAAGGTTTGTTTCTCACTTGATGATGTGGGAGCTTCACATGAGGCTTTGTAAGCACCACTTGACTTGTTGTGGAGCTCTTCCTTATCCTTGAGTGACATCTCATGAGCAACAATTCTTCCAGTGACTTTTGTTGGCTTGAGATCTTTGTAATTGGGCAACATTTGGATCAATGTGCACACGGTATCATATTTTCCATCCAAGGCTCTTAGGATCTTCTTGATGATGAATTTCTCGGTCATCTCTTCACTTCCTAAGCCGGCAATCTCATTTGTGATGAGAGCAAGCCTAGAGTACATTTCAGCGACACCTTCACCATCCTTCATTTTGAACTTGTCAAGTTGACTTTGAAGCACATCCAATTTGGATTCCTTGACGGAGTCGATACCTTCGTGCATATCAATCAAAGTATCCCAAATTTCCTTTGCATTCTCAAGACGGCTGATTTGGTTGAATTCTTCAGGGCACAATCCGTTGAAGAGAATATCACAAGCTTGAGCATTGTATTGCAGCATCCTCAACTCTTTCGCGGTAGCTTCACGGTTCGGTTCTCTCCCATCAAGGAATTCACCGCAAGCCAATACACACAATAGCCCAAACGGCAGGGTTATGTCCAATAATATGCATTTTCATCTTATGCTTCCAACTAGAAAAATTCCTACCATCAAAGTAAGGACCTCTACGGTGGTAATTTCCCTCGCTAGACGACATACTCTCCAAGGTTGTGAAACCAAGGCTACGACCACCAAAAGCTATGGAAATCAAAGCAAATGGAGACCAAAGCTCTGATACCACTTGTAGGATCGAAAGTATGTCTTCAGGGGGTGATTAGACTACTTGACCAAATAAAAATCTAGCCTTTTCCCAATTTTAGTTCTTGGCAGATTTTAGCAACTTAGCACAATTCAAGCAATCAACCTACACATGCAATTCTAAGAGTATAGCAGCGGATGTAAAACAATTGCATATGAAGGTAAAGGGAGGAGTTTGAGGAGGCAAACGCAATGTTGACATGGAGATTTTTTATTCGTGGTTCTGATAGGTGGTGCTATTGTACATCCACATTGATGGAGACTTCAACCCACAAAGGGTAACGGTTTCGCGAGTCCACGGAGGGCTCCACCCATGAAGGATCCACGAAGAAGCAACCTTGTCTATCCCACCATTGCCGTCGCCCACGAAGGACTTGCCTCACTCGGGTAGATCTTCATGAAGTAGGCGATCTCCTTGCCCTTACAAACTCCTTGGTTCAACTCCACAATCTTGACGAAGGCTCCCAAGTGACACCTAGCCAATCTAGGAGACACCACTCTCCAAGAGGTAATAGATGGTGTGTTGATGATGAACTCCTTGCTCTTGTGCTTCAAATGATAGTCTCCCCAACACTCAACTCTCTCTCACAGGATTTGGATTTGGTGGAAAGAAGATTTGAGTGGAAAGCAACTTGGGGAAGGCTAGAGATCAAGATTTATGTGGTAGGAATGGAATATCTTGACCTCAACACAAGTGTAGGTGGTTCTCTCTCAGAAAATGTATGTTGTAAGTGTAGGCATGTTCTGATGGCTCTCTCCATGAATGAAGAGTGGGTGGAGGGGTATATATAGCCTCCACACAAAATCTAACTGTTACACACAATTTACCAAACTTGGTGGGACCGAATCGTGAAACTCGGTCAGACCGATTTAGTTCATAATGTGAGTGTTATGCATTTCGGTGGGACCGACATGCCAACTCGGTGGGACCAATATCGTTAGGGTTAGGGCACAACATAATCTTGGTGAGACCAGTTACACAAACCCGGTGAGACCGATTTTGGTAATAGACAAATAGAGAGTTGGTCAGGCAAACTCGGTGGGACTGATTCGCTCATCTCGGTTGGACCGAAACATTATGATAGGGAAACAGAGAGTTTGGATTGCAATCTCTGTGGGACCGATCGCTCATCTCGATACCAAAACATTATGAAGGGAAACTGAGATATTACAATCCCATCTCGGTGAGACCAAGATCCCAATCGGTGAGACCAAAAAGACTAGGGTTTCTGGCAATGGCTATGACAACTAAACTCAGTGGCACCAGATAGAAAGTTTTGGTGGGGCCGAGTTTGACTTTTGGTTTGTGACATATGTAGATGTGAGAAAGTACTTGAGGGTTTTTGGAGCATATCACTAAGCACTTTGATCAAGAAACTCATTAAGCAACACCTCACCCCCTCTTGATAGTATTGGCTTTTCCTATGGACTCAATGTGATCTTGGATCACTAAAATGAAAAATGTAGAGTCTTGTGCTTTGAGATTGAGCCAATCCTTTTGTCCTTAGCATTTTTAGGGGTCCACATTTCTCATCCATGTCATGCCAAACATTGAGCTTTCCTGAAATATTTATCTTGAAATAGCATTACATCAATGAGCTATATGTTGTTAGGAATTACCAAAACCACCCAGGGATAGTTGCACTTTCACTAATGTGCATAAGTAACATTGCCAGCAATACTCAAATGGCTAGTCTCGATAGGCAAGTGACGCAAAATGGGCTAAGGGGTTAACAATGTAATGGCAAGAATGTACAAAGATGGGATACCACGATACCAAGGTGATATGGAGGGTACCGTTCTTGCTTACAGTTAGGGTGTCAAATTGGTGAAGTGGTCGATGTCGAATCCTTGTCGAAGGTGAGCGGCGGTGTTGTCGATGTCGAACCGTTCCTAGTTAGCCGAAACACCCTAGGAAACGGAAAAAACCGCAAACTCAAAATCTCAAAGGAAAATATCAAAAGGTGGTAGCAGAATGCGTTGGTGGTTCCGGAGTTAGCAATGCAGAAGTGGTGGTGGTGGGTGATGGATAAGCAACCGTCCCTAAGTAGCTGAAACACCTTAGGAGACTCAATTCACCTCTCAAGCAACCACAAATGCTATAAGGGTCAAAAATGGGTTTGGTGGCGGAAAGCGATGGTGGTTTTGCGAATGATATGGTGGATGGCCTATGCAAAGATGCCAAAATGCCACAATTTTGATGGAGTCAAAAGATGTTGGGACCTATCTAGATGGATGGGGGATGTCAATACCTACTCAACGAGCTAAAGAACGTCAAAATCGGACTCCGGGAGTGAAAGTTATGGCCAAAATGGTGAATGTTGGTGGGCTGATCGAGGGGGTGCGGGTGCCCGGGGGTGGAAGGTGCGGGCACCCGGGGTGGTCAGGGAGGTTGGGCGGAAGGAATGTCCCGGGGGTAAGGGGTGCGGGTACCCGGGGTGGTCAGCGGGGTTGGTCGGGGGGTCCGGGTGCCCGGGGTTTGAGGTCCGGGTGCCCGGTGGTGACGGATTTGGGCGGAAATTCATGGAGAAATGAAAGAAATTGGTGGATTTCGTGGAGAGAAAGGTGGAGATGGATGGGGGGAAGCTAGATCCACTTGAAACCAAGCAAATCCATGGATCAAATCCAACAAAACCTCATCAGACCAACAAATCACAAAAAAATTGGGGCAATTTTTGGTGGGGATTTTTGGATTTAGGACGAAATCAACAAAATCAAGATAGAAAACAAAGAGGGGAGGCTCCAATTTTGTGAAAACGTGGCTCATGATACCAATATGTTGTAGGGTGGAACCCTATGTGGAGATCTTTCATGAATTGGAGGGGAAATCCCCAAGAACATCGAGAACACAAGAGAGGGGAAACACTCAAATTAACTAGATCCAATCACACATATGCTAGATCCAAGAACACACAAAAGATAACAATGATTCAAGGACAATAAAGGAAAGATACAAGGAACTAGTTCATCCCAATCCTATGAGGAGAGAGGTCTTGATGATCCTATGATGGGGATCCTTCCCAAGATGGGGGCTTGATATCCACTAGGGATATTCTCCTAGGAGGTCTTGATCTCCTAGAGGAGTGGGTACAAGGAGCAAAGCTCACTAATGTCTCTCATATACTTTGCTATCCCTCAAATGATCTAGGGGAGAGATATATATAGTCTAGGGACGGAATAGAGGGGAGAGGGGGATACAAGGGTCAAAAGACCATAATTCACGCGGGCATCCATGGAAGGGTCCGGGCACCAGGGGTAAAGTGGCCCGGGCACCCGGAGATGGTGCGACTGTAGGTGGCCGGGCACCCGGGCTGGTCAGGGCCGGCTGTAGGTGGGCCGGGCACCCGGGGGCGCGCCTGGCGGCTGGAGGCATGGGTCGGGCACCCAGGGAGGCCAAGGCCCGGGACCCGGGCGGCGTTGGCGGCACCAGGCAGGCGGGCCGGGCACCCGGGGCTCCATGGCGGGGCACCCGGGGGAGGCTGGGGCAGCGCCCAAGGGGGTGCGGGCACCCGGGCCCTCCAAGGCCGGCCACCCGGGGCCAGCAGGGGCCGCGCCTAGGTCAGGGTCGGGCACCCGGGGCCAGAGTGGCCGGGCACCCGGGGTCACTACAAGAAATATGTCAACTTATGACCACCACTATTGGTCACTGAAAGGTTACAAATTTCCATTTATGACCTTTTTGTGACCAAAAACAGAAGGTCAAAAGCTGGCCGTCGTAAACTGACTATAGCGACCTTTCTTCTGGAATGGTCAAAGACGTTTACGACCAAAATATTCCTATTGTGGCGTTTTGGTCACTAGCAACCTCCCCCAGGCCACGTAGGCATCCAGCATGGCAAGCTGATGTGGCACAAGATTCAGCCCGGTCCAATTCGATTTTCTACATGGGCCGAGCCCAACAATTCGGCCTTTTTACTGTATATTTTCTCTATTAATTTTCTCTAGCTACATGGGCCTGGCCCAACAATTTGGCCTTTTTATTTCTAGATGCGGCCTTTTACAGCGTATGATCTTTTACTTTTTGCTATTTTATTTTCCACTGTTTTACATTTGTCCCAAATATCATAATATCATACACTAGTCCCACACGTCAGAAATTTCAAATGTGCTCAAATTATTTTGATAAGTGGGTCGCATGAGTCATGTTTCCATTGCACACATTTTCAAATCACATACATAATTACTATTTCATATGAAACAGAAATTGTAATTCTGAAACATACATGAAATTCACAAACAGAGAGAAGATACATTAAATCACATACATAATTACTATTTCATTCACAAACAAAGAGAAGATACATTAAATTCCCAGATAACAAAGCTATTATTACAGAACTTGCTATATAAGAATGTCTTGGAGCTTCTTTTAACATCTTTGGTCTTGAATTTACTCAAAATATCTGCCAACAAGAAAACAGAAAAAAAACAGGTGAGCTATTTAGTAGTAAGATCAAGTCTGGAAAGAAACATGCATGAAAATTAAGAAGAGCTAGAGTATGGATGCCCAAACAGTTTTCGTGCATGTCATGCCAAGTTAGGCAACACGTAGAATGCATATGGGCCATAAAAATGATCAAATGAGGAAGGGATGAAGCCAAACAATGGTTCCTCCTTGCAATGATCACATTTAGATAACAACGACCTACTACAGTTCATGTTACAACAACACTAGTTCATGTGAGAAACACACAGGGTCCAAAGTACAAACCAAAAACAATCTGACTTGGAATATGATGTCCACCTTATAGTACTACATCATCATCAGGATTAAAACAACACATTTATAGTCAGAGTGTTGGATGAGACAAACATCAATTGAAAAGAAGACAAGGTAGCATCAAATCAGGTTATAGTTTGTGGGAATCAATGCACACAGCATGAACGACAAGGTAGCATCAAATCAGATGATGATTGCATACATACAAATCATGTGCTGGTAGAAAAAAATCCAAGCAGGAGCTCATCTTCCCTCTCTGTTTGGTAACTAACAACCTAAATAAAATAAAATAAAAACATGACTTGTTCATATAGATCCCTCTAAAATTCCTTGGGACAAGTGCATCACATATTCATCAACTTAGCAGCAGAAGTAGTGAGCACGGGAAGAGGGGGAGGGAGATGGAGGAGCTACCTGCCGCGGTCGCAATGGAAGCAGAGGAGCAGACCCCTCCTGCCCCTCCCCCACAAGCAGGACAGGGCTGCCGGCTGGGCACGCCCCTACTCCTCCGCCTCCTTGATCAGGAGACCCCCTTCCCCTACTGCTGCTTGGCGCGCCGCATCACTAGTCACCTCCTCATGCAAGAAGTACACAATAAATAGACAGACGGTCAGTGAGGTACATTTTCACAGCAACATAAGCTTAAAATTAACACAAATACACACATCAAATGAAGTCACTAGGATACTTAAGTCCACCACATGGTGTATAATTATGTGGTATATAATTGCAACACATGAACCAAATGAGGAATAACATCATCACCAAGAGTTTCTGATGATAAGCATAGCTCCATAGTGACTAAAGCATGCAGAACACAATATTCAAAGCAGAAGCAAGCAGGTAGTATGAGCTACCTACTGGCAAAGTATAAAACCTAAATCATATAGTACACATGAATCAAGAAAACAGGAACCAACAATGAGAACTGCATACTAATGCACCAGATGATCAACATCAAGTGTGGTATATTCACATAAGTTTGCTTATTTGTTTTTGCTTGGAAACTAAGACTGAGTTACCGGCTAGCTAGTGGAGTGACATGTTTGTAATGGCAGTTTGGTACTAATTGCCCCTCAACCCATACTGCTTGCTGTTATACATACACAAGAGACAACAAGCTGTTCAAGTGTTCATGTTTGTAATGGCAGTTTGCACAAGTTGCAGCACCATGCAGCAATTTCGACTCCAATCCAGGAAGAGCACTACTACTTGCAGATAACCAGAGTTCAACAAAGATACACGTAACATCAGTTTGCCAAACATGGCAGTGTTCGGTTCAGAAAGATACAGTACAAATGGCCAAACATAGATGCGTTCAGTTTCAGAAGAATCTGAAAGCCAGATCTCATTTGGAAGCCAAACTTGCATTGTTACAAACACATGGCAGAGATTAGTACAAGCACTTACTAATCAGGTCGGACTGAAGAAATCACTAGCAGCGGAAATGCATCATTCTAAATCTTCTCAGTTTGCAAAACAAGATTCAGCAAGCAATCAACCATTATCAACAAGCAGTAGCACTACTTCTTGTAGACGCAACAAGCAGTAGCATTAGTAAGATCATGTAGTACCACAACTGCAACATTTTCTAGATAGATAATTAGTTTGCAAAAGCAACGCGTTCAGTTCTTACATCCAACCAGCCAACAAAGCGTTGGCAATCACTCAGCACACGCACTACGGCTACCACTACTTTCAGATAGAGACAAGCAGAGTCAACAGCGACCATATATGCAAATCAACCAGAATTTTACCTGCCCCTGGTGGCGCCAGAGATGGATGCTTCTGCTGCTGGCCTTCACCGCCCCTGATGCTGCTGCTCATGGACGGAAACCGTATCGCGTCAGGGAAGAGGATGGAAGGGAATGCAATGGAAGAAGAAATCGAAAAGGAGAGGAGATGGGAGGGGGCTGACCGTCGGGGTTCTCCATGGCGTCGGCGTCGGGTCAGCCTTCCCGTCCATGCCATGGCGGCCCGGAGCGCGAGCGACAATGACGTGCTGGATGGATCTGGTAGCGAGAGGAGACAAGGTGAGGAAGAGAGGATCTGATTGGGATAGGAGACGAGGTGAGGAAGAGAGGGGACCAACCTTAGTTGCCGGAGACACGCCGACGACGCGGTGGACCAAACCCTATCCACGGGAGACGGTCGCGCGTGGCCGCTGGAGCACGCGAGCACCGGATCTGGGCGGAGCGCGAGGCCGCCGCCGCGCCTCCCCCGCCGCGGGGCCGGGTGCGGGTCACCTCCCACGAAAGGAGACAGAGTGGAGCCGGCGTGGACATGGATGGGACTCGGACGCGCTCGCGGTCGGTGGTGGCGACCATGTCCACGACGGCCAGTGAAGGGGTGGGTGGCGGCGAGGGGAGGGATCTGGATCGGGAGCGACGATTCTGGCCGGAGGCGAGGGAGGAGTAGAGGGGGGGAAGGGGAGGGTGCAGACGAGGGGAGAGGTGGGCGGCGGAAGGAAGGGGAGGACGGCGAATGGCGGGAGCAGGTGGTCGTCGACGAAGGTGGCGGCGGCGGTCCAATGGAGGGAAAGGGGAGAGGGGTTAGGGTTTGGGCTGCGGGGAGAGGAGTGGTGTGCGGGGGAGAGGAGGAGAGGAGGGAGGAGTGGTGTGCCCGCGAGGGGGGAGGAGTGGGTGAGTGGTGGCATTTTGCCAATGACAGGTGGGCCCGCGAGGAATTAGGCCCACATGTCAGTGTTCTCAACGACATGTGGTGTAGGTGAGTGGAGCTGCTTTCGGGTGGGTGTGGGTGGGGAGAGGGTGAGGGGTGTGGGTCGTTGGATCTGGCAGGATCCGACGGTCTCTAATGCTTGATCCGCGTGACATGCCCATTGACCAATCAGAATGAAGTGCAGGCTTTGATGATGTTATGACCATCTAAAATGGTCGTAATCAATTTTCCATTTTCTGAGTGCCTGAAATAAGTTTTTTTGTGAAGGATCTACCATATATTTGTTGCAAAATTGGACCTAATCAATTTTATAAAATACTAGGAGATATATAATGCACAATTGACCAAATGGTTGGGTGAAAAAAGTTTTGATCCACCTCTGGTGAAAAAGACAAATTGCCATCAATTCAGCTGGAAACGGGTCAAATTTGAACTGTAGATGCCTTATAGTTTGCTTTTTATTTTTTCGAAAAATCATTTCTAGTTACATAAGTATCTATTTAATCAGAGAAATACCAAAAAAATTCCAAGATTCAACCACTAGCTAGGAACGGTCAAGCCCGCCGTTTTGATCGCATTTTGAAACAGGCATAAAAAATTCAAAAAAAATCAAAAAATGGAAAACCCTTCGCATTGTGTCATTATATGTGACCAAGTTTCCAGAAAAAATAATAAACTTGTAATACGGTAATTATTTTTAAAAAGTGTTCTCAGAAATGAGCTATCATGCGTGAAGATTCATGGCTTTCTAGCCAAATGATCAATCTTATGGCCACGTTCATGGCATAGTTTGTTCAAATAATCTCATATTGTGCACAAGGGTGCATATTTGGAATGGCAAACAATGTTGCCTAAGGAAGTTTTCATTTTCTTTGGACGAAAAAACCATTTTTCATTTTTCGAGTGCCCAAAAGGAGGTTTTTTGTGAAGGACCTCCCAAATAATTGTTGCAAAATTGGACCAATCAATTTTCTAAAATACTAGGAGATATATAATGCACAATTGACCAAATGGTTGGGTGAAAAAAGTTTTGATCCACCTCTGGTGAAAAGACAAATTGCCATCGATTCAGCTGGAAACAGGTCAAATTTGAATTGTAGCTGCCTCATAGTTTGCTCTTTATTTTTTCCAAAAATCATTTCTAGGTACATAAGTATCTATTTAATCAGAGAAACACCAAAAAAATTCCAAGATTCAACCACTAGCTAGGAACGGTCAAGCCCGCTGTTTTGACCGCATTTTGAAACGGGCATAGAAAATTCAAAAAAATTCAAAAAATTGGGAAACCTTCGCATTGCATCATCATATGTGGCCAAGTTCCTAGGAAAAATAACAAACTTGTAATACGGCAATTATTTTAAAAAAGTGTTCTCAGAAACGAGCTATCATGTATGGAGATCAATGGCTTTCAAGCCAAATGATCAATCTTATGGCCACATTCATGGCATAGTTTGTTCAAATGATCTCATATTGTGCACAAGGGTGCATATTGGAATGGCAAACAATGTTGCCTCAGGAAGTTTTCATTTTCTTTGGACGAAAAAACCATTTTTCATTTTTTGAGTGCCTGAAAGGAGGTTTTTTTGTGAAGGAACTACCAAATAATTGTTGCAAAATTGGACCAAATCAATTTTCTAAAATACTAGGACATATTTAATGCACAATTGACAAAATGGTTGGGTGTAAAAAGTTTTGATCCACCTCTCATGAAAAAGACAAATTTCCGCCGATTCAGTTGGAAGCGGGTCAAATTTGAACTGCAGCTGCCTCATAGTTTGCTATTTATTTTTTTTAAAAATCATTTCTAGGTACATAAGTATCTATTTAATCAGAGAAACACCAAAAGTTTTCCAAGATTCAACCACTAGCTAGGAACGGTCAAGCCCGCCGTTTTGACCGCATTTTGAAACGAGCATAGAAAATTCAAAAAAAATCAAAAAAATTGGGAAACCTTTGCATTGCATCATCATATGTGGCCAAGTTCCTAGGAAAAATAACAAACTTGTAATACGGCAATTATTTTAAAAAAGTGTTCTCAGAAACGAGCTATCACGTATGGAGATCAATGGCTTTCAAGCCAAATGATCAATCTTATGGCCACATTCATGGCATAGTTTGTTCAAATGATTTCATATTGTGCACAAGGGTGCATATTGGAATGGCAAACAATGTTGCCTAAGGAAGTTTTCATTTTCTTTGGACGAAAAAACCATTTTTCATTTTCCGAGTGCCTGAAAGGAGGTTTTTTTGTGAAGGAACTACCAAATAATTGTTGCAAAATTGGACCAAATCAATTTTATAAAATACTAGGACATATTTAATGCACAATTGACAAAATGGTTGGGTGTAAAAAGTTTTGATCCACCTCTCATGAAAAAGACAAATTTCCGCCGATTCAGTTGGAAGCGGGTCAAATTTGAACTGCAGTTGCCTCATAGTTTGCTATTTATTTTTTTCTAAAATCATTTATAGGTACATAAGTATCTATTTAATCAGAGAAACACCAAAAGTTTTCCCAGATTCAACCACTAGCTAGGAACGGTCAAGCCCGCCGTTTTGACCGCATTTTGAAACGGGCATAAAATATTCAAAAAAAAATTTAGAAAATTGGAAAATCTTCGCATTGTGTCATTATATGTGACCAAGTTTCCAGGAAAAATAATAAACTTGTAATACGGTAATTATTTTTAAAAAGTGTTCTCAGAAATGAGCTATCAAGTGTGAAGATTCATGGCTTTCAAGCCAAATGAATAATCTTATGGCCACATTCATGGCATAGTTTGTTCAAATGATCTCATATTGTGCACAAGTGTGCATATTGGAATAGCAAACAATGTTGCCTAAGGAAGTTTTCATTTTCGTTGGACGAAAAAACCATTTTCCATTTTTCGAGTGCCTGAAAGGAGGTTTTTTTGTGAAGGAACTACCAAATAATTGTTGCAAAATTGGACCAAATCATTTTTATAAAATACTAGGCCATATTTAATGCACAATTGACAAAATGGTCTGGTGTAAAAAAATTTGATCCACCTCTCGTGAAAAAGACAAATTTCTGCCGATTCAGTTGGAAGCGGGTCAAATTTGAATTGCAGTTGCCTCATAGTTTGCTATTTATTTTTTCTAAAAATCATTTCTAGTTACATAAGGACCTATTTAATCATAAATACATGGTTTGGTGGCGATACGTCGAGGTTTGGGCGGTGGCCGAGGGCCCCAACTCTAGAGCGCGTAAACTCGCATGCCCGCCGCGTGGTCACCGCGTGACCGTGGCGTTGCCATGTGTTCTAGGCGGCCTAGGAATGTCTAGTGGGTTGGGCACTCCCCAGGTTGGTGCTAGGAAGAAAATTACAACATAAGATTCTCACGAGGAGACCAATCGATACTCAAACATGAATTAGCAGCCAAGTGTTTGATTAGCAGTACGGGAAATGTACATGGCTAATGGGCGTGAGTTTTGGCTGAGGATGATCAGTTACTAAGAAGACCGTTTTCACAAATTTTTAGCTCAAAAGGAGGAGCCTAGGTGGTACTTGCTTTGCAAACCACCACACTGGACATAAATCCGAATGTTGAAGCTCGGCTCAAAATAATTAATGGATTGAGCTGGCATTTGGTGGAGGATGGTTATTTGGGCATAGGAAAGCATTGTATAAAATGGATACTATTTGGACATGCCAAAGTGGTACTTCCTTCACAAACTGTTACTCTGAACAGAATAGGAAAATGAATATTTTTGAATTATCTTTGAACTAGGCAAGGAAGAGTTTCACATATTTGACGAAGATATGACCCAAAGAATTTATCAGATTTTTTTGGGAATTTTGGGAATGACAGAAATATAGGTTGCTTCACAACCTAGGGCAAAAACTGCCACATGGACATGACACATAGGCAAAACTGATGAGGTGGCGCCTGGTCATAGCAACCCACCACAATTTACAAGGCTATGACCATCTATATTGGTCGTTAACAACTAGAAATAAGGCAGCGGACTAGCGCTGTTAGCTTTATGACCATTTCATGTAAGGAAATTATGACCTTTCTGACCAAAATGGTCGCAATGGTTTAGGGTTTGGAGCCCCTCAAACAGCTTTTAACCAATTGGTCTCAAATGGTCATAAATCTATGACCAATTCTTCCAGGGTCACTGGCAGAAGGTCATAAGTTGACATATTTCTTGTCGTGGGTAGCCACGGGCTCCGCCGGCTGTAGGTGAGGGTCGGGGTAGTCCGGGACCTCCTTTGCTTCGTGCTTCTCGCGCATCCTTTTTCCTTCTCCTCCTCCGTAGGTCTCCGGTGAACTTGGTGATTCCTCCTTGCTTCCTCATGACGATCTGCGAAGTACCTAAGAATGCACAACATGTCTCTTTGAGGAAGAATCCCATTCTCAAGTGAATTCGGACAAAACTCGGAGAGGAAAGAGTTAACCTCGGTTTCGGTGGCACGTGCGTGTGCTCTTGTCATTGGTCCTCGAGGTGCTTGATGAGTTGCAGTTGAGTCCATGGGGGTGAGCGAGGGATGCTCCGCATCAGCAGGTCAGCGATCCAGTGAGGTCAGCGATCAGGTGAATTAGTGTTATACTACGAATGGTTTACGATTTATGCCATGTTATACGAGGGGCTGGGTGTTTGACCAACCGCGTTGCAAAGGCGCCGCACTCCGGATTGTCGTTCATGTAACGAGGGGCTAGTACTTAGTGCCACCAATGGACTTTTATGGCTAAGTGAAAGTGCTAAAGCCGCAAAGTCTGATTGCCTAGTTCACTCCGCAAGATGCCTCCTACATTGGACCAAGACGTTGGATTAAGTGCTGTCATGCGTTCTCGAACACCCCTGTAATATTTATGTGGGGGCTGAAGCCGACGACTGGTAAACTTTCAGACATATAAACGGCCAAATAGGAGGATAAACTAATTATAAAAAAGCATAACCATTTTTACATCATGAGTTCATTACATGACTCTTGCAAACCGGACACAACTACTCAAATATGATGTCCTTGGAGCACTAGCCCTCTACAATACGGGCTCCCTCGAGGACCTAGTCGAAGTACCTCTCCGGCCGCCGGTGCTCCTTGCCTTCAGGTGGCCCTCTGGTGGCAATCTTGGTGGCCTTCATCTTCACCCACTGCACCTTGACACGGGAGAAGGGCAATCCGAGCACCTTCTATCAAGGACAACCGCTTAAGGACATCGATCTGAGGAAGATCCTCCACCAGTCTCTTCACGAGTCTGAAGTGGCTGCTAGGCATGGCCTCGACCGGCCATAGACGGACTATTACATCCTTCATGGCCAGTCTGGCCACCCTGTGCAGCTTGGACAACTACTTCAGCTAATCACTCAGGGGCACCGGAAGCTCTGGCGGAAGGTACTGCGACCAGAACAACTTCTCCGTTGAGATCCCCTCTTCGGCTTGGAAGAATGCGGCGGCATCCGCAATACTCCTCGGCAGATCCGCAAAGGCGCCTAGAGAACTCCAAACTTGGGTCAGTAAAATATATCTCTTACTAGTATATCTACTCTACATGATAAAGGCCTTACCAGCCGCAATCTCCCTCGCCTCTTGAATCTCCTGGCAAGCGCCCTAGGCATCAACCGGGCTTCCTTCAGGCTCTCAAGAGCTTTGGTGAGCTCGGAGGCCTGCTTCGAAGTCTTCTTCTCCAAGGACTCGCACCTAGCGATGGCGTCGTTGAGCTCCTGTTTGACCTCCCCCACCCGCGCCCCATGTTGTCGGCGGGTGGTTTGCTCCTCCTCTAAATCCTTGGCCGCTTTGTCTGCGACCGTTTTGCTCACCTCCACCTCCTTCTTGGCTTCGGTGAGGGCGCTTTTGAGGGGCTCGACCTCAGTTGCGCCAACTGTGAGTATTTCATAAACATTTTTAGTCAGTTTACACAACTACATATAAATATCACTTTCGGGTATGGATTACTTTCACATACCTTGGGTTTCGTTAAACCGCTTGTTGATGCGGTCGAGTTCCTTGTTGGATAGCCGAAGCTTCCGATTGAGCTCGGCTATCTCTGTGGCCTGGGCAGTAGCCACCAACATTGAAGCCTGTCGAACAATATATACGTCACGTTATCAACCTGTTTTTGATCCTCTATTCATATTGTCCTAATCAGTACATAGTCTCATGGGCTACTATCTACACGTGGGTTTCGCCTCACATATATACATATACACGAAAAAACATGTGAAGAATATTACATCACTTACCTCAAAGCCTGTTAATAGGTTGTTGAAGGCTTCGGCCAGTCCACTCTTCGTGAACCGAACCTTTTCCATGACCGCACCCATCAGGGTGCGGTGTTCCTCCACGATAGAGGCACATTGCAGTGCCTCCTGCATAGTGTCATCGGCCTCCGGATTGGCAGAGGACACCGAGGGAGCTCCTGCTCCCCCCCCCCCTCTTTTAAAGGGGGATGTTGGTCCAAACCCGGAGCCGTACTGGACTCCAGGACGGTGTTCGATGGAGGCCTGGACTATTGAAGCCCCCCACCCTCGATGGTCATGGGGGTCGCCGTGCCCCTCTCTGCGGCGTCCGAGGTGTTGTCCTCGGGTGCCTTCTGAATGGTCTCGTCCGCCCCTCCCCGGCGAGGAGATGGCCTTTGGGATGACACCTCGGTGTCCTCCATGGCAGGGGGGAGGCGCGAGATGGCCCGTCACTCTTCGCCTCTCCAGGGGGTAGAGAGTTCCCTTCCAAAGTGGAAGGAACAGGGATCTCGTGCAGAGGGTTGAAAAGCATAAAAGGGTTGGGCATGACAAAGGCATATTAAAGCGATAATAGAACAAATAAGTTTTTGATACTTACGTTTCGGCCATGGGCTTCTCCCTTTGGACCCTCTCCGGGCTGTGTTCGGACTCCGAGTCCGAACTGTCCGAGAGGACCACCCGCCCCTTCTTCGGCGTCGCCCCCTCCAGGTTCTCGGAGGCTGTCCTTTTTCCCCTCTCGTCTTGAGGGGGGAGTCGCTCTCCGCTTCCTCATCATACTCCTCCTACTCTTCTTCATCCTCATCTTCCTAGTGAGAGGAGACAGGCTCGGTCTCTCTAGACATAGTTTCCGGAGGCCCTTTACAGCGAGGCCCATCCTTGGGCCCCTTGCTCTTCTTCTTGGCCTTCTTCTCTAGCGCCTTATAAGGCGTTGGGACTAGCATCTCCGCTAGCACAGGAGTGACTGGGTCTTCAGGCAATGGAGCCAAACTCTTGATCCGGTCCGACTTCTTGGTCCAGCCCTGTAACGAAAAGATGGGCTAATGAGTTCGGTATAGATCAAATATATGAATATGAACTAAGTATGTCTTTGGAAATATCGAATACTTACCATAGAGGACGGATTCGTGGCGTTGAGGCCCACGTCTTCGGGCTCCATGGGCCAGCTCTTCCATGCCTTGAAGAGTAGCTTCCACATTCCCTCGTGCATGGTTCCGAGGAAATGTTGTAGAGTCCGCGGCTCCTCCGGCTTGAATTCCCACATGAGGGAATCCCGGCGCTGGCAGGGGAGAATGCGGCGGAAGAGCATAATTTGAATCATGTTGGTTAGACCAATGTTCTTCCCCAGCATGTTGGTGATGTGCATTTGCAGTGCTTGCACCTCCGTATGGGACCCCCAGGCATGGCCCTTCACGTTCCAGGAGGTGAACCTCATGGGGGGTCCGGATCTGAAATCCGGAATCACCGCCCACTTAGTGCGGCGCGGCTCGGTGATGTAGAACCACTCCTGTTGCCAGATCTTCACGGTCTCCACAAAGGCCCCCTTGGGCTAGGTGGTGTTCGGCAGCTTTCTGATCATGGCTCCGCCGCAGCCCGCGTGCTCCCCATCAACCACCTTCGGCTTCACGTTGAAGACCTTGAGCCATAGGCGGAAGTGCGGGTGGACGCGGAGGAGAGCCTCGCACACGACGATGAACACCGAGATGTGAAGGAAGGAGTTCGGGGCTAGATCATGGAAATCTAGCCCGTAGTAGTACACGAGTCAACGAACGAACGGGTGGAGTGGAAAACCTAACCATCTAAGGAAGTGGGGAAGGAAGACGACCCATTCGCCGGGCTCCGAAGTGGGGATAACTTGACCTTCAGAGGGAAGCCTATGCTTGATGTTGGCCGCAAGGTACCCCACACTCTGAAGATTCTTGATCATCTCCTCCGTCATGGAGGAGGCCTCCCACTTGCCTTTGGAGCCGGATCCGGCCATCGTCAGAGGAGGTGTGGTGGTGGTGAGAAGAACGGAAATTTTGCGGGCACACAGAGCTTGGGAGATTGGAAGGCTGAGGAGATGTGAAGGCGTGGGGTAGAAAGTAAAGATCCATTGCCCTCTTATAGACAGTAAAAATGCCAACCGCCCCCCACTCGTGCCTTGAATCTCGCCTATTCCCAATGAGGGCGTGCGCTGCAAACGGTTGGATTGCCCAAATATCATTGATGTACAATCCCACATTAAGTGGGCACGATCTCCGCTTCGACAGGGCGTGCCAATGAGGCGTGGCCTAGAAACACGGAACACGGGATAGGAAAACGGTTCAAAATGCTGAAGGGTCAAGTCTGACTCTTCATCGAAAAGTTGTCGGTAAAAGACATTGTTCTTGTTTTTTATATCCTGCCTTCGTGGCTAAGGGTTGTGTTCATTACGAAAAGCCAGATACAATTCTTTTACCAAGGAAATCCGATGTGTATTCTTAAAAGAACCCGCCTTGCAATGCCGAAGACAATCTGAAAGCTGAATATATCATCATTGAAGACTGGTTCAGGGGCTACTGTGGGAGTCCTGGACTAGGGGGTCCCCGGGCGTATGGTCTATTGGATGTGGGACAGGCAGATGGGCCATCGAGATACAAGGCAGAAGATCACCTCTCGTGTCCGGCGGGGACTCCCATATGCGTGGATGGCAAGTATAGGTGTCCGGATATGTTATTCCTTTCTGTAAAACCGAGTTTGTACAACCCTAAGCCCCTTTGGTGTCTATATAAACCAGAGGGTAGATCGGAGGCAGGATCACAACACGGCTAGGCTAGCTAATCTAGGTTTAGCTGAATCGATCTTGAGGTAGATCAACTCTTGTAACCCCTATACCCTCGAATATAATCAAGTAGGAGTAGGGTTTTACCTCCATTAAGAGGGCCCGAACCTGGGTAAACACTAAATATGAGATTGATAATATTGTTTGCAATATTATTAAAAGTGGGTTTGGAAGAGTGTCAACTTTAGATCCCACATATTTGGAGAATGTTCAATCTTATGATTTTTTTTTGAGAAAAATGGGTTTGAAGAGGTCATGACTTTAGTTAATGTTAATCCCACTACTTTGGAAGAGTGTCAACTTCGCATGCATGTGCATCGTGTTGAAAATATTTTATGTGATAGCTATTTTGTTGAATTTGCTTATGATCCCACATGTAAATATTATGGGATAGGAAAATATGGTTGTAGAAATTTTCATGTTACTAAATTACCTCTCGTTATGTTGAGATTGCTATTGTTTCTTTCCGCTTCCTTGCATATGCTAGTTTTTGCTTGCTATGATAATTTGTTTGCCTATAAAATGCCTATGTATAGGAAGTATGTTAGAATTAGATGTGTTTCTCATGTGTTTCATGATGCTCTCGTTGCGTTTCAATTCTTGTCTTCCATGTGAGCATCATCGAAATCTCAATGCTTAGCTAAGGGCGTTAAACGATAGCGCTTGTTGGGAGGCAACCCAATTTTATTTTTGTTTTTTGCTTTTTTCTTCTGTTTAGTAATAAATAATTAATCTAGCATCTGGTTAGATGTGGTTTTATGTTTTAATTAGTGTCGGTGCCAAGTAGAACCTTTGGGAAGACTTGGGTGAAGGTTGATTTGATCTTGCTGAAAAACAGAAACTTTTGCGCTCACGAGATTATTTGTAATTTTTAAAATAAGAGTTATTTTGAGTTGATTATTTTTGCAGAAGATTAATAGACAAATTCCTCACGTCCACCAATTTATTTCAGAATTTTTGGAGTTACATAAGTATTCGAGAGTTACAGATTACTACAGACTTTTCTGTTTTTGACAGATTCTGTTTTTCTCGTGTTGTTTGCTTATTTTGATGAATCTATGGATAGTATCGGGGGGTATGAACCATGGAGAAGTTGTAATACAGTAGATATTACACCAATATAAATAAATAATTAGTTTTCGACAGTACCTTAAAGTGGTGATTTATTTTCCTATACTAACGGAGCTCATGAGATTTTCTGTCAAGTTTTGTGTTGTGAAGTTTTCAAGTTTTGGGTGAGGATTTGATGGACTATAGGATAAGGAGTGGCAAGCGCATAAGCTTTGGGATGCCCAAGGAACCCCAAGGTAATATTCAAGGGCAACCAAAAGCCTAAGCTTGGGGATGCCCCGGAAGGCGTCCCCTCTTTCATCTTCGTCTATCAGTAACTTTACTTGAGGCTATATTTTTATTCACCACATGATATATGTTTTGCTTGGAATGTCTTGTATGATTTGAGTCTTTGCTTTTTAGTTTACCACAATCATCCTTGCTGTACACACCTTTTTGGAGATACACGCATGAATCATGATTTATTAGAATACTCTATGTGCTTCACTTCTTTTGAGCTAGGCAATATCGCTCTAGTGCTTCACTTATATCTTTTTAGAGCACGATGGTGGCTTTATTTATAGAAATTGTTGAACTCTCATTCTTCACTTATAATATTTTGAGAGTCTTTTAGAACAACATGGTAATTTTCTTGGGTTATAAAACTAGTCCTAATATGATGGGCATCCAAGATCGATATAATAAAAACTTTCATATGAAGTGCATTGAATACTATGAGAAGTTTGATTCTTTATGATTGTTTTGAAATACGAAGATGGTGATATTAGAGTCATGCTAGTGGAGTAATTGTGAATTTGAGAGATACTTGTGTTAAAGTTTGTGATTCCCGTAGCATGCACGTAAGGTGAACCGTTATGTGATGAAGTTGGAGCATGATTTATTTATTGATTGTCTTCCTTATGAGTGGAGGTCGGGATTGCGCGATGGTTAGCTCCTACCATCCTTCCCCTAGGAGCATGTGCGTAGTACTTTGTTTTGATGACTTGCATATTTTTGCAATCAGTATGTGAGTTCTTTATGACTAATGTTGAGTCCATGCATTATACACACTCTCAACCTCCCACCATTGCTAGCTTCTCTTGTGCCGCGCAACTTTCGCCGGTACCATACACCCACCATTACCTTCCTCAAAACAGCCCCCATACCTACCTATTATGGCATTTCCATAGCCATTCCAAGATATATTGTCATGCAACTTTCCACCGTTCCATTTATTATGACACGCTCCATCATTGTCATATTGCTTGGCATGATCATGTAGTTGACATCGTATTTCTGGCAAGGCCACCGTTCATATTTTTTCATACATGTCACTCTTGAATCATTGCACATCCTGGTACACCGCCAGAGGCATTCACATAGAGTCATATTTTGTTCTAAGCATTGAGTTGTAAGTAAATAAAAGTGTGATGATCTTCATTATTAGAGCATTGTCCCATGTGAGGAAAGGATGATGGAGACTATGATTCCCCCACAAGTCGGGATGAGACAACGGACGAAAAAAAGAGGCCATAAAAAAAGAGAGAAGGCCCAAATAAAAAAATAAGAGAAAAATAGAGAAGGGACAATGTTACTATCCTTTTACCACACTTGTGCTTCAAAGTAGCACCTTGATCTTCATGATAAAGAGTCTCCTATGTTGTCACTTTCATATACTAGTGGAAATTTTCATTATAAGAACTTGGCTTGTATATTCCAATGATGGGCTTCCTCAAAGTGCCCTAGGTCTTCGTGAGGAAGTGAGTTGGACGCACACCCACTTAGTTTCTTTTTTAGCATTCATATACTTATAGCTCTAGTGCATCCGTTGCATGGCAATCTCTACTCACTCACATTTATATATATTGATGGGCATCTCCATAGCCCATTGATATGCCGAGTTGATGTGAGACTATCTTCTCCTTTTTGTCTTCTCCACAACCACCATTCTATTCCACCTATAGTGCTATGTCCATGGCTCACACTCATGTATTGCGTGAAAGTTGATTTTTTTTTGAAAATACTAAAGTGTGAAACAATTGCTTGGCTGAAACCTGGGTTGTGCATGATTTAAATATTTTGTGTGATGAAGATAGAGCATAGCCAGACTATATGATTTTGTAGGGATAGCTTTCTTTGGCCATGTTATTTTGAGAAGACATGATTGTTTTGTTAGTATGCTTGAAGTATTATTGTTTTTATGTCAATATTAAACTTTTGTTTTGAATCTTTCGGATCTGAACATTCATGCCACAATAAAGAAAATTACATGGATAAATATGTTAGGTAGCATTCCACATCAAAAATTCTGTTTTTATCATTTACCTACTCAAGGATGAGCGGGAATTAAGCTTCGGGATGCTTGATATGTCTCCAACGTATCTATAATTTTTTATTGTCCCATGCTATTATATTATCTATTTTGGATGTTTAAAAGGCATTTATATGCTCTTTTATATTTTTTTGGGACTAACCTACTAACCGAGGGCACAGTGCCAGTTTCTGTTTTTTTGCCTATTTTAGAGTTTCACAGAAAAGGAATACCAAACGGAGTCCAAACGGAATGAAACCTTTGCGATGATCTTTCTTGGACCGAAAGCAAACCAGAAGAATTGGAGATGAAGTCGGAGACGCAACGAGGCGGCCACGAGGTAGAAGGGCACACCCAGGGGGGTAGGGCACGCCCCCTGCCTCGTGGGGCCCTCGTAGCTCCCCTGAGCTAGTTCCTTCGCCTATATATACTCCTATACCCTGAAAACATCCAGGGGAGCCATGAAACCACTTTTCCACCACCGCAACCTTCTGTACCCGTGAGATCCCATCTAGGGACCTTTATCGGTGTCCTGCCGGAGGGGGATTCGATCATGGAAGGCTTCTACATCGACACCATTACCTCTCCGATGAAGCATGAGTAGTTTACCACAGACCTTCGGGTCCATAGTTATTAGCTAGATGGCTTCTTCTCTATATTTGATTCTCAATACCATGTTCTCCTCGATGTTCTTGGAGATCTATTCGATGTAATATTCTTTTGGGGTGTGTTTGCCGAGATCCGATGAATTGTGGATTTATGATCAGATTATCTATGAATATTATTTGGTTCTTCTCTGAATTCTTATATGCATGATTTGATATCTTTGCAAGTCTCTTCGCATTATTGGTTTAGTTTGGCCTACTAGATTGATCTTTCTTGCAATAGGAGAAGTGCTTAGCTTTGGGTTCAATCTTGCGATGTCCTTCCCCAGTGATAGTAGGGGCAGCAAGGCACGTATTGTATTGTTACCATCGAGGATAAAAAGATGGGGTTTTCATCATATTGCTGGAGTTAATTCCTCTACATCATGTCATCTTACTTGATGTGTTACTCCGTTTTTTATGAACTTACTAGCAAACATGCCCGTGCGTTGCAACGGGAGAAGAAAAATTATCATGAGCCCCAATAAGCATTGCTCAAGACTGTCCGTGTTGCTTACCCTTGTTCCCACCTAAGCTGATAGTGCATGTGATAAATTTATGTGAATCAAGCTAGATGGCTCACCATCAAAGGTAGGGACCACATGGATGTTGACGTCCCGGATCAAATGGCCTCAAACATCTCATCCACCGAAGGCATTTCCTCGGTCGGCGTCTACGTCCCGTCGAGCAACCGCGTCTCCCTCGACCTTACCCGATCTGTCGTGACCAGTCGCCATGGGAGGAGCATCCGTCGGCGGGCTTGAGAGCTTGTATGACGACTGGCGCATCATCCAATTACAATAGGTGCAATGGCATGTGGAAGGCGGCATTGTGCTATTTGGTGTGTCGCTTGAATGACGTGAACGACGACTTCTGTCGCCTTGTGCTTGCCATTGCGGTGGTGGGGTTTGGTTGGCGTCATGTTATAATATGCTGTAGAAGGGGCTTGGGCTCTTTTAGACTTCATTACAATTTTGTTTTTATTTAATCTATTGTTTTAGAGTTTGTTTTTAATTCTATTGCCCAATAGCAGATTAAGTTTGTATGGATTGAGATAAAAGAAGTTTGTATGGATTGAGCAATGATGATGTGAATGCATGTGCTACCTCAACCTTTTTTCTTTTATATTACCAAGCAGTGTGGTTAGCTGGTTAGTTCACTCAAAAAAAATCCACACACATACACAGAATGACAAGATTCAGAGAGATTTCACATGGTGGTGCAATGAAAAAAATGTGAGGCGGAGACATAGAGTAGTGCTGGTGGCTGATCAGTCAGAATTTTTGTTGGCTGATGGACACCTGACTTTGCCCACCGCTGGTCTCAGCTGCATCCAGATCAAAATAAAATAAAACCCCAGCCTAGCCAAGGCCCAACCTGGCTCAACCACAGCCACACACACGCACGCGAGGGGATAAGCCCCAGGGCCCAGGCCACACACGCATGCGAGGGGATAAGCCCCACGCCGCTCCTCTCCAACCTATGGCCGAGACCCCGTTTGCCTCCATCGATTCCCTTCTCCTCTCTCCTCTCGCTTGCAAGAACCCCGTCGCCGTCGGCCAGCTCTCCCTTCCCCGGCACCCCCTCTCTCTAGTCTCTACACCCGCAAGCGTGCTCCGCCTCCCCGCTCGCTGGGCTCTCTCCCCTCCCCAGCTCGACCGCGCCTCCAAGCCGAGTGCCTCCAGCTGCAGCTCGTCGGCCACGCTCTCCGACTGTTGTGCCTTCCCTCCTGGCCAGCATCCGGGTCTCCATCTCAGGCCGTGATGCACACCGCCACGCGCGAGCTGGAGTAGTAGGGAGGTTGCGCCGTGATATCCGAATCCGCCGCCTTCCTGCCTCACCTGCCGTCGGGAGGAGGACGACGGAGAGGAGCGCCAGTTCTTCCACCGCGTGGGCCACGCAGCTGCCTCAGCCCAGCTCAGCCGCGAAGCCGTCGTTCGCCATCTCTCTGCCCTGCTCGAGTGAAGATTCTGCAGGTCTTTGGTGAGCGTGGGCCGGCGAGGTTTTAAGATCCCTGATTTCTATTGTCTCTCTTTTTGTTTCCTTCGTCGCACCGCCCTCGCGTGGCGCGCGCCTTGCCCCAAGAGAGCACGGCGGCCGCCTGCACCGCGGCGCCTCGGCCCGCCAAGGCCAGCGCCGAGGACGACAAGGCGCGCAGGAAGGCCAAGGGCATCGCCAAGCAGCAAGAGGACTTGCGGGCTAGGCTCGCCTGCCTCAAGCGCGCCCGCGAGCTCGTCCCTGTGCCGGCCAAGGCCATGTTTAGCAACTTCCTGTCCTCTGTGCTCTCCAACGCCCGCCGCGACGCCTCACCCCGTTCCTGGGCTTGGGCGGTGCGGACGCCCGCCGCGACGCATCACCACTTTCTTGGGTTCTGCCGCGTGGACGCCGGCGGCAAGCGGCAGCGCGTGCCGGGAGGTGGAGGATGGCAATGGATAAGGATTAAGGACCACGGATGGAATTGTAACTAATGCAAGGTTTTGTTTGCAAAAATGAAACGTTATCTTCAGAAAACACTTAAAATAGGACTGCGGCTTAAATTCTTAGAAATCGAGGGACTTTTTTGTAAAAGTGCCGATGACGTACGACCAGAAGCGATCGCTGCTTTATTAGTAGGTAGAGATAATACTCTAGATGCATGCTGGATAGCGGTCGATGTTAAGGATGGCAATTTTATCCATGGACATGGATACCCGTGGATATCCGACCCGAATGGGTGGGGTTTGGATACATTTTTACGCCCATGGGCAGAACCCGAACCCAGCCCGATTACTCATGGATAGGGCATGGATATAATTGTGTATCCATGTATATACCCGAAACCGACCCGATAGTATGACATGTGTGTCAAAATTCAGTGATCCCCGCCATCCCATGTTTCAATGTATTTTTTATTTATAAATAGGGAAAAAAATAAAGTGCGCAATCCCTCCTCAGTCCCCACCGTAACTTACTCTGCCTCTTTTCATTCTTTGTA
This sequence comes from Triticum aestivum, assembly GCF_018294505.1. NCBI lineage: Eukaryota > Viridiplantae > Streptophyta > Magnoliopsida > Poales > Poaceae > Triticum > Triticum aestivum. The sequence continues at coordinate 331,610,799 of NC_057795.1, read as the reverse complement.
TCTCCTCGTTCAACGACTCACCATTAATCACCAGACCATTTTCGTATCCTCAGCCTACTATTCACGCAGCCCTAGATGCAGCCGCCGGCGCCGCCAGCTTTTACCTCTACATCTAGCGCAGGCATGCAACACTTCAACATTCAACGCCATTGTACAGTCGCAGCCGAACTACAAATCCCCTCGACCCTCCGTCTCAACTTATTTTCGCACACACATACAATAGCGGGCAGCGCAAGTCTCTGAGCTACGATGCAGAACACACCTATGCGAAGCGGCGCGGCCTACAACAGCGTCGCTACGCACAGGGCCAGGAGCACGGCAGCACCGGAGTGCCGGTCGATGAGCGCAGGCCTAGAAGAGGACCATGACGCTGCCAAGGAGGTGATGAACACAACAAACAGTCAGTGTTCAGGGTGAGTTACTTTTGTTCCTTGAATCTCTCTCATGTACGGATGGCGTTCCTGTACGTGGGTGTGCAAGTTGTGCTTCTTCCTTGAATCCCTCTCATGTATGTCTGCAAATTAAGTATTTCTTTCATTTTACGGTAGTATTTGGAGCAGTAGTAATTTTTTGTTACAGAAACCCTCTCATGTATGTCAGCAAGTTAAGTATTTCTTCAGTTTACAGTAGTAATTACGGCAGTAGTAGATTTTTTGTTCTGTGAATCCCTCTCATGTATGTCTGAAATTAAGTATTGTATTTCCTTTAGTTTACAATAGTAATTTTTTTTGTTTCCTGGATACCTCTCATGTATTTCTGCAAATCAAATATTTTTTGTAGCTTACAATAGTAACTGGAAGATATTTATAAAATTAGGTAGATTTTGTTGGTTACCAAATGAGCACATATCATATTTGGATACTATTTTGCAATCTTTTACTTTCCGATCTATAAACCAAAGGACGGAGTAACGCATTAAGTAAGATGACATGATGTAGAGGAATTAACTCAAGCAATATGATGAAAACCCCATCTTTTTATCCTCGATGGCAACAATACAATACGTGCCTTGCTGCCCCTACTCTTTTACATCTTGCTAGTTTCCGATCTACTATTTTGCAATCTTTTACTTTCCGATCTATAAACCAAAAATACCAAAAATATTTACTTTACAGTTTATCTATCTCTATCAGATCTCACTTTTGCAAGTGACCGTGAAGGGATTGGCAACCCCTTTATTGCGTTGGGTGCAAGTTGTTGATTGTTTGTGCAGGTATTCAGTGACTTGTGCGTTGTATCCTACTGGATTGATACCTTGGTTCTCAAAACTGAGGGAAATACTTACGCTACTTTGCTGCATCACCCTTTCCTCTTCAAGAAAAACCAACGCAAGCTCAAGAGGTAGCACATACCTAGTTCAATCTCATTATCGGCAAGTCTCTTTACTCATTCTGTAATACATCATCCTGTAACTAACTCATTAGTCACTTTGCTTGCAAGGATTCTTATGAAGTGCATTACCGAGAGGGCCCAGAGATACCTCTCCGATGCTCGGAGTGACAAATCCTAATCTCGATCTATGCCAGCCCAACAAATACCTTCGGAGATACCCGTAGAGCATCTTTATAATCACCCAGTTACATTGTGAAGTTTGATAGCACACAAGGTATTCCTCCGGTATTCGGGAGTTGCATAATCTCATAGTCAAAGGAATATGTATATGACATGAAGAAAGCACTAGCAATAAAACTGAACGAGCAATATGCTAAGCTAACGGATGGGCTTTGTCCATCACATCATTCTCCTATGATGTGTTCATGTTCATAAAATGGCAACACATGTCTATGGTTAGGAAACTTAACCATCTTTGATTAACGAGCTAGTCTAGTAGAGGCTTACTAGGGACACGGTGTTTTGTCTATGTATCCACACATGTATCAAGTTTCCGGTTTATACAATTCTAGCATGGACAATAAAAATTTATCATGATATAAGGAAATATAAAATAACAACTTTATTATTGCCTCTAGGGCATATTTCCTTCACAAATTATTCGAAAAATGGCTATATTACTTTCCATGATGCACCCAGATATGCCTCACTAGATCATTGATAAGTAGTTGATGCACTTTTCGATCTCGAATGTTCTGATGCATCTCAAGAAAATGTTCAACTTGATTTGCCTCTTATGGGGGGGGAGGGGGAGGGGGCGATAGTCTTCCCCATGCGGTCAGAATCAACATTGCAAACACCATCACTGTCATCCTCCATAGTCATGTTGTTTATGATCACACATGAAGTCATCACCACTCCCAGTATCTCGAGATCCCAAATATTTGTAGGTTCACAAACAATAGCCCTCCGCAAATGTACAACAAAATAAGTGCTCATGCCCAGTTCGGTCATTTCACCGAACATGTGGTTTGTGTTGTGAGTTGCAGTGGTTCCGGGGCATACCAGACTATGTAGGACGGGTGTCGGGAGTGGGGTGAACTTATGTGAACCAGTTTTTTCTATCTGGCACTGCCACTACTTTTGTGTCATGAGCTTGCAAAATGAATATCTTTTTGACTTAATATACTCAACTTACCTTGCTTTTCGTATTTCTACCGTTTGTGATCTATACTAAAATCATTAGTCCTGAATCCTATTATAATTTATGGATGTACCAAATGATTTATACATGCTGGGTCATGGCGCTAGGACTGGCAACAAGCACCAAGATGCTTATTTGATCTATTAGAGAGGGCGCCTGCTACAACAGCGATCATGAAGGCATGTGTGTATACAATGTGCAGCTGGTTTATATGATGTGTGTGATGGGGAACGAAGCATGAAAATCAAAAAGTTTCCTATGAACACCCAAGATCTATCTAGGAGAAGCATATCAATGAGAGGGGAGAGTGCGTCTACGTACCCTCGTAGACCAAAAGCAGAAGTGTATATAACACGGTTGATGTAGTTGTACTCTTCGCGATCCGATCACAATCCAACCGATCTAGTGCCGAACGGACGGCGCCTCCGAGTTTAGCACACGTGTGGCTCAATGATGTCTCCTCCTCCTTGATCCAGTAAGAGAACACGGAGAAGTAGATGGGATCATAACCAGCATGTCGGCGTGGTGGTGATGTGGTGGTGGAGCTAGTTCAGCAGGGCTTCGCCAAGCGCTACTAGAACGAGGACGGAGGAACTACGGAGTAATGGGAGAGAGAGGGGCGCCAAGGGCTTGGTGTCTGCTCTTGGGGCGCCCCTCCCCTCTATATATAGGTGGAGGGGCGTGGGGAACAGCCCCTCCAAGCCCTAGGGCGCAGCCAAGGGGGAGAGGACTTGGTCTCCAAGCCCAGTCCTATTCCTACTAGGACTGCCACTATGGCTTGCTATTGTTGTGTACTCCATCTGTCCCATGTTATAAGATGTTATTACATCCAATATGTGAGCATATTTGATGTAATAACATCTTATATTATTGGACGAAGGGAGTAAAAATTATGATGTTTGTATCTAACTTGATGTGGATTAATCAACCTTGCTCGCTTTTGGAACAAAATGTATATTTGCATTTTCCATGAACTTCCAAATGAGTTGTTCAATTAACATAATATGTTTTGCTCACCTTGCATTTGGTAAATTTAATTGTCTTACCTTTTTCCATGACTTTGACAAAATGCTTGGGAACTGAGATGATATTTTCAACCAGATGTGTGCCAAGGCGCGCAAATTATTGTGCTGGCTATACATACTTTTTTCTTGGCGGGAGTTGGCTATACATACTTAGCTTGCCTCATTATTAAAGTACATCAGGCACACACACTTAGCCAAAGCATTAGGACCGGGCACCGCGTGCCAAGGCGTGCTGCAGGTCTAGGATGCTTTTAGTTGCCCGCATAAGGCCCAACCAGGCCTGCGCGGAAAGGAATCGGGTTGTTTGGTTGGCCTTATACACTTTTCGGCATACACGGCATGAACTTGACAGCACTTCGAGCCAGGCCCACAACCTATGCCCAGATTGGCAGTTTCTCCAGAGTCGGGCTCGTGCGAGGCAGGGGAGAAGAACGCAGCGCTGAGCTCATGCGACCAGGGAGATGGCGAGCTTGCGCGTGTCTCTAAAAAATCGGCGGGAGGATTTTGGCTCACCTGCTGCCGATTCGGTCGCCCTATTTAGCCCCCGTCCTCTCACCACCCAAAGCACCGCCAGCCTTACTCCCTCTTTCGATCTTTCCCGTCGACATGCATCGGCACCGACGACCAGGTAAGCGGAGCTCCTTCACCAGCCAGCGGTCCACGGCGATGGCGATTCTTATCCACTTCTCCTACCCTTCCCATGCCCCCCCCCCCCCCGAGCTGCAGCCATGGCCTCTTTGTGTTTAGTTACCTCTTTCTCTATGTTTGTTCTAGCTAGACCTGAGAGGATGTGGTCGTAGGGTTAGATGTGCAAGCATGTGGTAGGGTTAATTCATGCATTAATTTATGAGCAGATGCTAGATTTTGATGTAATGGTAGCTATTTGTGATTCATATGTGTACATTGAGAAGTATGATAGTGATGAATACTATGGATGAACACTATGGATTCATAGCTAGTTGTGTAGGATTGGATTGTTTGTAGCAATGCTAGAGTAGCTATTTGTGATGAGCACAATGGATTCATAGCTAGTTGTGTAGGATTTGTAGCATGCTAGAGTAGCTATTGGTGATGAACACAATGGATTCATAGCTAGTTCTAATGTTATGGTACCTATTGGTGATGGATTCATATCTAGTTGGCATGTATACGGTTGTAGGACATGACCACGCATACGCAAGATGTTACTCAGGCCCTTGTCCCATCGGATAGCCAGTTTGCGGCCTCCTATGTTGAAGAATCGCAGTGCCTCCTCGATGAGAACATGCCTGCTGATTCAGAGGTGTTCGAGGTATCACCTTCTGTCTTTGTGTCAGTTGTGCTCATTGAGCCAACTGCCACTTCTGCAGCCACTCCACTGAAGGCCAAGAAGATTGGTGGGGGGACAACATGAAGTTGAAGTCGTTCATGTCCATGTTCATGTTGAACAAGATGTGTGAGCTCATCTCTAGTGGGGTTAGGACTGACAAGGGCTTCAAGGAGGTGCACTTGAACACCGTTGCAAAGCAGGTGTTCGAGTTCTGTGGCCAGGAGGTGACGTCACCCAGGTGTACAACCACCTAAGGAAGTGGAGAGCTCGATGGATCCAAGTGTCCAAGCTCGGAGACCTTAGTGGCGCATCCTGGGATCAAAGCACTTTCTCTATCATTCTTGAGGCAGAGCACTACACCGGCCATGTCACGGTTAGCTCACTGTCTTCTTGTTTTGCACACTGTCAACCACTGCCTTCTAGCAACTAACAACACTTGTGCTTCTATCTTAGGACCACCCCAAGGACGCTGAGTTCATCAACACACCCATCCAGAACTAAAACCAGATCCAACACATTTTCTCCTTCGGTCTAGCAACCGGCAAGCATGCCATGGGCTCCAGTGAGGCTCTCGGTTCTCCTTCGGCCTAGAAACCTCCAAGCATCCCAGGCACCCTGAACGTAGAGGCAGTCCTTGATGGCCCTGACAAGCCATTTGAGCATGTCCCTGTGGTCGATAAGAAGGGGAAGAGGGGTGGACTGCTGGAGAAGGAGATCAGTGTCTTCACCTACATGATTGAGACCATGAAGGAGGTGGCAACCGCCATTAGGGAGAGCAAGACCCTCGACGTCCACCCTGGCATGTACAACGCCATCATGGAGAAACCTGGCTTCAGCGATGAGGCTCTCGTGGCAGCTCTGAGCCACCTGCTGGACAACAAGGTCCAGGGTGTTGGTTTTGTTGCCATGGCACAAGGCCACGGGATGCTCTAGCTCAGGAGCTAGCTGGGCAAGCACTACTACTAGAGCTTGTTGTTGGTTACCGCATGCATGATCCTAGATGGAGATGGCGACGATGATGACGGCGTATATTTTGTGTAGCTAGGGCTTGAAAACTGGTTGATGGTCTGTATATTTTGTTGAGGTGGTATACACCAACCCCTCATGATGATCGTGAACTTGCGGTGGTAGGATGACACCCTCTTTTGGAGGTGGTGGTAGGATGACACCATAGTAGTGCTAGCTTAGAACTTGCTATGCCACATGATCGTGCATGCTTACTACTTCTGTTCCATTGCTTGCTTCTTGATTGTTCTTTTGCTTGTTGCTTCAACTGCTGCTCTTGTGCACTGTTAGGACAAATGGTATTGCGGTGTTCGTCGGGGGGGCACCAGGGGTTTACAGTTCATGGAAGCTTGCAGTGAATAAGTTGCATCTTACAGTAACAACAACCATAAAGGGTTTAAGACTAGGCAGGTGGAAGAAGAAGCTTACGCCAACTACGTGTGAAAGCACACGGTTGGCGTGGTTGAAGTTGGCAATGTTGCAGTTGCCAATACGGTGCCACACTTTGCGGTGAAGAACTTCATCATCATCGTGCAGTTCGTTGCTATTGCAGTGCTGTGTCGTTGGTGTGCTAGATGTGATCATGTGTAGGGTAACCTCACCACATATGGTACAAGGTTAACACACCTTGCATCGTGTGTGCAACTAAACATCGTGCTTATGTGTGAGTTCAAACAATGCGAGCAACCAAACACCGTGCGCTAAGCTATCCCCTAATGTGTGAGAACTAAACACGGACAATCAAATAAATTACAGATGTTGGTTTAGAGACTGCATTTGCTCAATCGGCCTCATGTGAGTCAGGCTTGAGCTAGCCAGGCCCGGCTGCTACGGCTGCCAAACATGCCCCTAGTGATTATGATGAGCACCTACCATGCAACCCAACCCATCCCTTCTCTCCGTCTGACGCATATGCATACAAAATCGACCGGAAACCCCATCGATTGATACTCTAGCTAACAACTAGCTGCATGTAGTTGTGTTGTTGCCGGTCTGCTAGTGAGCCATTGTTAGAGTACGTAATGGGCCTAATGGGCCCATTAGTCTTAGGGTTAATGAGAGATAAGGGTCGCTTGCTTAGGGATCAAGTAAGCCTTGCTTGGGAGTCAAGTAAACCTCTCTATATAAAGAGAGGAGATGTATCAATCTAATAAAGCAAGAATTAAGAAGGAAATTCCTTCCCTCTAGCCCGGCCGTGGGCAAAAAGGCCCCCAGCCGGCCCTCTCGCGCCCTCCTTCTAGCAGCGCCATAACAATTTGGTATCAGGTAGCTCGGTTCCGATCATGTCTTCGCCGCCGCCCACCCCGTCGCTTCTGATGCCGACCGTCACCACCGCGCCGCTGGCCATCTACACCGCGTTGCTGCCCTCCCCATCCGTGCCGCTAGTCGCATCCTCCAGCGCCGCCACCGCCCGGATTCCGGCGCCCTCCACTGCACCACCGGTCTCCGCCTACACCCCGGGGGAAATCACCGGGGTCCTCAACGACCTCGTCACAGTCGTCCAGGAGATCCGGCTGTACCTGGCCAGCCCCTACGGGTCGCCGCCTCCCCTGCCGCCGACCGCCGCCATCGGGCCGCCGGCCTTGCCGTGGTACTCGCCGCATCCAGGGGCCTCCGTGGCGTTCGCTTGGACGCTGCAGCCCCAGCTATAGCTGCCGCCGCCGCCCACCGCCGCCCCACAGTGGCCGCGGTGGCCGGCGCTGGCTTCCGCCGCGCCTCCAGCGCCCATCGCCGCCCCCGCGGCACTGTGGCTGCCGTGGCAGCCGCCGCACCAGGCAGCCTTCGCCGTGCTCGTTGGGCCACTGCAGCAGCCGCTGCAGCTGCCATCCATCGCCACCATCGCCCAGCCCTGGCTGCAGTGGCAGCCGCCGCTCTTGGCGGCCTCCGCCGCTGCCCGGTGCGCCACCACAGCAGCCGCTGCAGCTGCAGCAGCCACCGGCGATCAGCTCCGGTCCCGCATCGACCGCACCGGCGGGAGTCCCGCTTCACCAAGTCCAGTCCCCGCCGTCGCCGTCACCATTTCTGTCTTGGATCGCTACCCGACACGTGTCAGTGGCGGTGAGGCTGCAGGCTGTTGCGCGCGGCCTCCTAGCGTGTCGGCATGTGCGGGAGATGCGTGGTCTGCAGCTGCCGCTCCTCCAAGTTGCCCTTTGTCGGTGTCAAAACCGGCGGATCTCGGGTAGGGGGTCCCGATCTATGCGTCAAGGCTGATGGTAACAGGAAGCAAGGGACACAGATGTTTACCCAGGTTCGGGCCCTCTCGATGGAGGTAAAACCCTACTTCCTGCTTGATTAATATTGATGATATGGGTAGTACAAGAGTAGATCTACCACGAGATCGTAGAGGCTAAACCCTAAGAGCTAGCCTATGATGGTATGATTGTAATTATGATCGGCCTTCTAAGGACCAACCTCTCCAGTTTATATAGACACCAGAGAGGGCTAGGGTTTACATGGAGTCGGTTACAAGGAAGGAAATATAATATCCGGATCGCCAAGCTTGCCTTCCACGCAAAGGAGAGTCCATTCCGGACACGGGTCGAAGTCTTGAGTCTTGTATCTTCACGCTTCAATAGTCCGGGCGTTGTACACAGTCCGGCTGTCCGGATACCCCCTAACCCAGGACTCCCTCAATAGCCCCTGAACCAGGCTTCAATGATGATGAGTCCGGCGCGCGGTATTGTCTTCGGCATTGCAAGGCGGGTTCCTTCTCCGAATACTCCAAAGTGGTTATCGAACACATAAGCCGTGTCCGGATCTGCAAGATGATATTCACATGGTATAGATCTGATTTGCTGGCAATCTTCGTGCGTCGTGCCCTTGCCTCGTGGTTGGTCCAATGTGAACCAATGTTTCCTACCCCACAATGACTCGCGTTACGAGGTGGTTTTATTGGCACATCTCGTCGAGGCAGAGATCGTGTCCCTTTTATTACAGAATTTTCCATCAATATGAGCGTGCGTGACCCCAAGACGGCTGTTGGTATAACCCCATGTGTTTTTAGACAAGCCTCAAATGGTCACACCGGGGACTCTTGATATTCACCTTCTTTATAAAGGGGTTGAGACCTATGCCTCTTTTTCCACCTTCATCGCGCCTTCTCGCACCTCGAGTTCTAACACCCAAAACCTAAGCTCCACACCTCCGGAATCCTCAAATATGTTCGGATCTGACCCTCAAGGCCAGTGGGTGGCCTCCTCGATTGAAGAGAAGGACATTGCAAAGCTTAGGGAGGTCGGATACCTGACCGCTGATATCCAGCACAGGCTCCCTGCTCCAGGGCAGGTCATCCCTACGCTGGAGCCCAACGAGTGTGTCGTTTTCGTCCCACACTTCCTCCATGGCTTGGGTTTCACCCTCGATCCTTTCGTGAGGGGGATCATGTTCTATTATGGGTTGGATTTTCATGACCTGGCTCCAGATGCTATCCTCCATATCTCGTCGTTTATTATCGTGTGCGAGGCTTTTCTCCATGTCACGCCACACTTCGGCTTATGGCCCAAGACCTTCAATGTGAAGCCAAAGATGATCGAGGGGCGACATGTGGAGTGCGGAGGGGCTGTAATAAGTAGAAACGCAGATGCCCCGTGGCCAGAGGGTTCTTTCCCATAAGTATCTGATGTATGGCAGTGGAGGTGGTTTTATGTCACAGCTCCCAGAGGCACAAAGTGGGTGGCTGCCCCCGAGTTTCGCTCGGGCCCTCCGCCACAGTTGGCGTCTTGGACAGACGTAGGACGGAATTGGGGGCCCACTGGTGATATACCAGTACTGTAGAATCGCATCCGGGAGCTTCTTGCGAGGGACATTAATCTTGTCAGCATAATGCAAGTGATGTTAATCATACGATCTATCACACAAACGTCCCTAAACCTCAGTAAGCCTTTCTAGATGATGCATTTCCCTTTATCGATGTATTCATCTAAGGCCACATGCAGGTATATATCCGGCGGATGTTACCGTGCCAACGCCGGCCTCTCCGGATGTGGGAGTTCAATCCGGAGGGTCCGCGGACTGTCAAGCACTTCTTTGGCTTGAAGCTCGAAGAGGTGTGCAAATTATTCTTCGGACGGAAAGTAATGTGTCCGGACTCCACCGAGGATGTGGGCCTAAGCTGTAATCGCCTAGATACCCAAGTAAGTAGCCTTGATACCGGACACCCTGTTTTATATTTATCATGACTCTTTGTTCTGACAATCACCTGCGTCCAGGAATGGCTCAGCAAGGCGGAGAGAATCAGGTGTCCGGCACCGCTTCCCGAAGGCTCGCCCGCCCCTACCATGGCCAAGATGCTCGACCGGGTACTCAGCAGAATGCCCTCGGGGAAAGACAAGGGGAGGGACGAAGAGACCGAACCCCACATGCTACACATCCGAATCAGGGGAATTGTTGCCTCCCCCAAGGAGGATAGTCGGGGAGGGGAGGCTAAAGCCTCCTCCCCGCGCGGGAAGAAGAGGGCTGCCTCCGAAGACTTGGAGACGGAGACGCCTAAACCAGGGAAGAAGGTGTCACCAAGGGGCTCTGCCGCGTCGGGCATCCTCACCGCATTATGCCCAGCAACGGGCCAGCCCTCCAACGAGCCGTAAGTCAATCATTAACTTAAAGGTACTGTATTTCTCCTGGGTCAATAACCAGGATTCAACTTTTTGCAGTCCGGCTGGCAGCTCTTCTCAACTGGGTCGTCTTCGGGGGACCTTCCTCCGGAGATGATGGAGAGCGAGACCCCACCCGCCTCTCCGATTCTTGACGCGGGCGACACCGAGGTGTCGTCACAGAGGAGTCCGGATCCGCCAAGGCCGGAGGCCAATACGTCAGCCGCCCTGAGTCCGGACGTACTGACGGGCTTACCGGAGCGAGTTGTGCTCTCGGAGGAGCACCGCTCATTAATGAGTGCGGTGCTCAAGAAGATTTCATCCGCTACAAGCGGTTTGAATGCAGCATTTACAAGCCTTCTCAGAGGCTTTGAGGTATGTAATGGGGAATACACCATATAGATAGTAGCCCCTGAGACTTTGGTTGCCCGCCCTAGGCGGAAAACGGGGGATCATAAACCAAAGATTTATGTTGTAAATATGTTCAGGTACCTGTGGGTTCGACCGCCAGCCCATCCGTTGAAGTTGCCGAACTATCGAGGCAAATTGGGTCGATTGATGCCAATATCACTCTGATGAATGAGTGGCTGGATACATCACAAGGTATGTGCCCTGTCTCCCATAGCATAGGAAAAATATTAAGGTGGCACATATTAATGTAATTTGTTCGGACTGCAGATGGTGCTGCTGCCGTGGAGGTCCTGAGGGCGGAACTTGCTCTAGCCAAGGAGCAAGCTCGGGTGAGTAATGCGGCTGCCCTAAAGGCGGCCGAGGAATTGCGAGCCGAACATGCTACTCATCACCGAAGCAAGGAAAAGATAGCCGAAATGGCTATCGAGTTAAAAAATGCCGCTGACCGGTATGAGCTCTTGAAAAAGAAGCATGAGGATAAATCGGCTGACCTGAGCAAGGCACTTAATGCAACCAAGGAAATACGGACCGAGCTCAGGGGTGCGCGGGAGGAGCTTCAACAGGCCGGTAAAATCGCGGCTGGAGGCTCCTTCTTGCTGCGGATGAAGTTCTTCGATCCGAAGTACGCTCCCCTGGATGGACGCTGGAGTTCGGCGGATGCCTACGCGGACCTGGCGAAGAGTACGACTGATGTTGTGGAGTTCTTCAAAGATCAGGGCGAGAAGGAGGTGGAGAAGCTTTTCTGGTCGCAGTTTAATGCTCCCACTCGCCCGCTGCCGTTAAGTGATAGGATGGCTACTGTAGCGGAGCTTCACAGGTTGTCCGGGCTTGCAATGCGGTCTGTAATAGACCATCTTTGGCCGAAGGGGCCTAAGCCGGACAGTTATTTTGGTTTGGTGCAATAGGTCCTTGGGGCTGTGCCTCGGATCGATGCCCTGAGGAGGTCGGCATGCATAGAAGGTGCGTGGATGGCCCTTGCCCGCGTTAAAGCGTATTGGACGGATATGGATGCCGCTATTATAGCGTCTCAGGATCCGGTGGGGGGCCAATATCCGGCCGGGCACTACTTGGTGCAGGTCACAGAGGGTGCCCGCCTGATAGAGGTGCAGTGCCCGAAGAATCTCCTATCCGAGTGATGATTCAAATCATTGTAAAAACAATGTTTATTTTGATTATAAGGCTAGGTTTATACTATTTGCCTGAGAATATGATTATTTCCCCTGTGCGGCCGTTTATATATATGTATATATAAATATGCAATCCGAAAGTTAGCAGTCGTTGGCTTCGGCCCCCACGCGTACAATACAGGGGTGTTCGCAAAAAAATATGCTTAATCACTCTTGATCCAACGTCTTGGTCCATTAAGAAGGTGAGTCGTCGGGTGGTTGACCAGTCTCTCGTTGTATCATGACAGTCAGTTTTCGGCTTTCTCTACTGAGGTGCTCATCCGGAATAACCAGGGCACAATCGCAGTAGTTCTTCTTTGGCCACCTTAGCCGATAATAACGGAACGTAAGGCGGCAAACCCAGGAGCCGGGCAAACCCAACATTTGACCAAAGACATGATTCAGAGCTAATGCATATAAGGCCAAACTCGTGACGCCGAACACTCCCGAAGGTGTTCGGACTTTATAACAGATGATGAGCTCAAGAATGCCCATTCATTATAAACCCTGTGTTTCCAGGTACGGGCGTTAATCTGTCATGGCGAAATGCCAAAAACGGCAGTATCCTCTATGGGTATGGGACCCATGGGATGGTTAAACAACAAGAGACAATAGAAAAGGTTTACACAGGGGCTTAATCTAAAAAGAAACCTGTGGAACGGGGCCCTGCTGCACGTCTGCGCCTTTGTCTCCGTTGTGCCGCATCCTGGAAGGGTATCGCGCGAACGTTGTCTGCCAAAAAGGGAAACTCATAGAAGAGTGCAACGTAAGTATGCGATGGATAGTAAAAATCTGAGATGCTGGCCTGCCAATAAGGTTGGGCCAAGTTTGGGGCTTTATTATAAGCCCCTGGTATCCACTATAGGAATACATATACGGTGCCCTGGTTTGATATGGGCTGCCAGACTCGTCTAACCGTGTCCGTGGTCTTTACGACCCGTCATATTTTTGTTAGAGGCCGCTTATAGTCCGGCCGCTAGGGTCGTTGCGTGTTCCTCTGCGCACGAAGAGCGTGCTGTTACTCCATTAATGGTGATGACGCCACGTGGACCGGGCATCTTGAGTGTGAGGTAGCCATAGTGTGGCAATGCATTGAAGCGGGCAAAGGCCGTTCTTCCAAGCAGTGCTTGATAGCTGCTTTGGAAGGGTGCGATGATGAAGACTAGTTCTTCGCTTCTGGAGTTGCCTGGAGAGCCGAATGTTACCTCCAGTATGACGGAGCCCCTGCTGTAGGATTCAATGCCTGGTATCACCCCTTCAAAGGTGGTGTTAATCTTGCTGATTCTGGATGAGTCTATCCCCATCCTGCGGACAGTGTCCTCATATATTAAATTGAGGCTGATGCCGTCGTCCATAAGGACGTGGGTGAGGTGGTATCCGTTGATTGTTGGGTCAAGCACCAAGGCATCTGATCCTTCGCGTTGAATACTAGCTCGGTCGTCCAGGTGATCGAAGGTGATCGGACAAGACATCCAGTAGTTAGGTGTGGGTATGATGGGCTCTATATCGCGCGTGTCTTTATGGGCGCGTTCATGCCTTCTCGAGGATGTGCGAGTCGTGTGGATCATATTCACTGTTTTAACCTCTGGCGGGAATTTTTTCTGTCCCCCGGTGTTCGGCTGGCGAGGTTCATCCTCGTCTTCGCTTGGTGTTTCCCTTCCCTTGTGTTCGGCGTTTAATTTGCCGGCCTGCTTAAAGATCCAGCACTCTTTGTGCGTGTGGTTCGCAGGTTTGTCGGGGTGCCATGAATTTGGCATAGTCTGTCCAGAACTCTGTTCAGACCGGACGGTCCCTCTTTACTGCCTTTAGATGGCTTATTTTGCTGGTTAGGTCGAAGGCCCCTGAATCCGGCATTAACCGTTGTGTTATCCGGGCTCTCTTCCTTTATTTGGCGTTTATTTTTATTGCGCCGTGGTTTCCCTTTGCCATCCCTTATTTCGGATGTGCTAGGGCCGCTGGTGCCTTTACGGGCTAGCCAGCTATCTTCTCCTGCACAAAAGCGGGTCATGATGCTTGTTAGGGCTGCCATTGTCCTTGGCTTTTCTTGGCCGAGGTGTCTGGCGAGCCACTCGTCACGGATGTTGTGTTTGAATGCCGCTAAGGCTTCGGCGTCCGGACAATCAACAATTTGATTCTTCTTAGTGAGGAATCTGTTCCAAAGCTTGCGGGCTGACTCTTCGGGTTGTTGGATTATGTGACTTAAATCGTCAGCATCCGGAGGCCGGACATAAGTCCCTGAAAATTGGCCCTGAAAGCGTCCTCTAGTTCCTCCCAGCTCCCAATTGAATTTTCGGGGAGGTTTTTCAACCAGTGCCGAGCTGGTCCCTTCAGTTTGAGGGGAAGGTATTTGATGGTGTGGAGATCATCCCCGCGAGCCATATGTATATGTAGGATAAAGTCCTCGATCCAGACCCCTGGGTCTGTCATTCCGTCGTATGCCTCTATGTTCACAGGTTTAAAGCCCTGTGGGAATTCATTGTCCAGTACTTCATCAATAAAGCACAGGGGGTGAGCAGCTCCTCTGTATCTGGACGCGTTGTGGCATGCCGTCGGTTGTTGTTGTGTTCGGTGTTTATTCCGAACTGGTATTTGGTTGTCATAACTATTTTGACGACCATAGTCCCCCGCCGAGGTGTGACCTTTAGATCAGTAGATGGACCTAGCTGCGCCAGCTTTCTTTTCCAGGTGCTCACCTAGATCGTGCGTGTTTTCGGTAGTTGATTTATTGCGGTTATGAAGTGGTACGTCTCGTCTCCTGGTCGTGTTACTCTTTAGTGGAATGGCCTCGTCGTCGAATTCTGGCAGTAGCTTACGTTTTGGGTAGCTCTTTGTGTGGCGACCGTCGCCATATCTTTCTTCAGTGTCTAGCACTTTATTCCATCTGCGATTGAGCGTTTCCTGTGCAGCTTTAAGCCGTTGCTTCTGCCTCTTCAAACTTCTCGCTGTGGCCATAAGCTTTCTATGGAGGTTATCTCGTTCCACGCGTTCTTCCGGAATGATGAATGCGTCATCATCCGGACTGTCTTCTTGTCCTGGGTCGGTTTGATGAACTCGTCCCTCTGGATCATTGTCTTCGGGCGTCTGCTCCGAACTATGCTCGGCATGACCTGGTTCATCCTGCTCCATCGCTAGTTCCGTTTGGTCGTTGTTGCCTTCGGGGTTGACCGGAGCATCCATTCTTCTGGCGCTCTTGCTGATATTTTTACTGTTGCTGGATTTGGAACGGCGTCTGCGCCGTCACTTTGGTTTTTGCCCAGGGGTTTTATCTTCCGGATTGTCGCCGTCGTCTTGCTTGGGCGTATCCACCATGTATATGTCATGTGACGAGGCGGGAATCCGGTACCCCATAGATTCTGAGTCCTCTCCTGCATCGTCGTCCATACCGTTGATGCCTTCAGAGTCGAAGTCAAGCACGTCGGTTAAATCATCAACCGTGACTATCAAGTGGGTGGTGGGTGGGTAACGAATTTCTTCGTCGCCTGCTTCCCACTCGAGCCGGACATAGTTTGTCCCGGAATTCTTTGTCAAAGAGATAATTTTAAATGAGTTCAGCATGTCGCCAAAGGGCGAGTGCTGAAAGACGTCCGCCGCGGTGAACTCCATCACCGGAGCCCAACCAGGTTCGGCGGGCTCAAGGACGCGCAGACTGGAACCTACAACCAGATAAGAATCCGGGGGTCCGAGGTCACAGGCTCCCTCGAAAGTGAGGCATGTGTTCGGCTCCATCACCGATGAGGGTACGGCCTGCGGGGCGGGGTCTAGCCCTCCTTCCTTAGGCAACGCAACCTACCCTGGATTTAGATCCGGGGCTTCTGCCGGGGTGATGTCCCGAGCATCGTCTGACAGCAGGTCTAAGCCATGCTCATCGTGATTGTTCGGCGATCCTGATGTTGGCCCGAATCCGTCGAAGATCAAGTCTCCGCGGATATCCGCCGTGTAGTTCAAGTTTCCGAACCTGACCTGGTGGGCGGGGCATAGCTATCGATCTGCTCCAGATGGCCAAGCGAATTGGCCCGCAGTGTGAAGCCGCCGAACACAAAGATCTGTCCGGGGAGGAAAGCCTCACCCTGGGCAGTGTTGTTAATGAGGATTAGGGGAGCCATCAAGCCTGATAGCGACGACACAGAGGAACTCTCAATGAAAGCACCAATGTCGGTGTCAGAACCGGCGGATCTCGGCTAAGGGGTCCCGATCTGTGCGTCAAGGCTGATGGTAACAAGAAGCAAGGGACATAGATGTTTACCCAGGTTCGGGCCCTCTCGATGGAGGTAAAACCCTACTTCCTGCTTGATTAATATTGATGGCATGGGTAGTACAAGAGTAGATCTACCATGAAATCGTAGAGGCTAAACCCTAAGAGCTAGCCTATGTTGGTATGATTGTAATTGTGATCGGCCTTCTAAGGACCAACCTCTCCGGTTTATATACACACCGGAGAGGGCTAGGGTTTACATGGAGTCAGTTACAAGGAAGGAAATATAATATCCGGATCGCCAAGCTTGCCTTCCACGCAAAGGAGAGTCCATTCCGGACACGGGCCAAAGTCTTGAGTCTTGTATCTTCACGCTTCAATAGTTCGGACGTTGTACACAGTCCGGTTGTCCGGATACCCCCTAATCCAGGACTCCCTCACCCTTCTCTGCACAAAGGACCTCGATCTCCTCCACTGCGTTGGGGATCTTGGGCATGCGGTTTCCCCCATGGGCGGCGGGCATGCTATTTTCCCCGCGGGCAGCGACCTCAAAGTCTGCGACATCGACGGTTGGGGGGGCGCACCCCTCCTCGTCATTCTCCATCGCAAGCCCTCCACTCTTCCCTGTGCGGTGCAAACCAACAGTCATCCGGCTAGGAGAAGGCATGGTGTCACCAACAGCAGTGCACCGCGTAGCACCACTGCATTCCGCCACCGGCCGCCGCCAGGGCGCCTCTGCTGGTCACTCTTGCGACCACTTCCATGTGGTCATACACATGCACTCCTTTTGTCTAGGTGGTTTCCATGGGATCCAGGTGGCTGTACACGTGCACGTCCGACGTGCGTATGGTGTCCACTTTTTGTTAAGGGGTCCAAAATAAAGCGTCCCAGTCCATTTCAGGTTGAGAATAATAAAACAAGCCGAGATGTAAAAGGCTTGTTTTTAGGTGTTAGGTTTGTGTTGCGTCGAGTCATGGTTATAAGTTGGTTAGGCTGCAGCTCGAGGACAAGCTGCATGTCCAGGTGGGGTGTAGTGTTAGAGTATGTAATGGGTCTAATGGGCCCATTAGTCTTAGGGTTAATTGGAGATAAGGGTCGCTTGCTTAGGGGTTAAGTAAGCCTTGCTTGGGAGTCAAGTAAACCTCTCTATATAAAGAGAGGAGATGTATCAATCTAATAAAGCAAAAATTAAGAAAGAAATCCCTTCCCTCTTGCCCGGCCGTGGGCAAAAAGGCCCTCGGCCAGCCCTCTCGCGCCCTCCTTCTAGCAGCGCCATAACAGCCATGCTTCTGGTAGTTTCTCATAAGCACATGCCGAACTTGTTAAATAGTGCTTCATCTGTTTAACGATAAACCACGTCTTGGGTCCTAATGAGGTATTAAGGTTGCAACTTTGATCATTACTTTTCGTATCAACATGTTGGTGAAAATATGTAATGAGATATTGTAAACACATACTCCCTCTGTATCCAAATATAAGATATTTTCTGACACTGCCATTGTTTCACAACCATCTTATATCTTAATAAGGAGGGAGTATAATTTAAATGAAAAACTTAGTGATATTACTTTTCACATTGCTAGTCTAAATAATTGGACGACGATAACTGCCATACGTGTGGGTGTTAAGGGGTCTGGCCACACGTTTTGTGTGGTCTCTAAGAGGAGCAGCCCACACGCCTACGTGTGGGCAAAACAACTAGCACCCGCACGCCTTTTTTTCTTGCGGTCCCTCTCATACGCCTACATGTGGGCAAAATGAATAACTGCCACACGACCTCTCTTAGCCACCTACCTCATGGTCCAGCACGTCCCGCGTGACAGTTAGCACGCGTCCCCGCAGTTGCCATAGTCTGGACCCTCTTCAATGTCCGTTTAACTGCAGTTGCCATGTCACTGAACTACAGTTGCCATGTCGGACAACTACAGTTGCCATGGTTGCTCAACTGCAGTTGCCATCTCAGGTCAAGTGCGAGATGCCATTTTGGACAACTGCAGCTGTTGCCATCTATGGTCTGGTTTACTATAGTTGCCATGATTTGAAAACTTTAGAGGGTTGACACCTACTAACACTAAGCAGTTGCCATGTATGGTATGGTTTACAACAATTGCCATGATTTGAAAACCTTAGGAGTTGCCACCTACTAACACTAGACAGTTGCCGTGTAGCGCTACAAAAAGACATGACAAAACAACATGTTCGGGTAAAGAGAGAGTTGCCATCTGCTCACAAGCACACTAGGGCAGTTGCCGTGTACCCTTAAAAACACATGGCAACTGACATGTTCGAGTAAAAAAGAGAGAGAGTTGCCATCTGCTTACAAAGCACACTAGGGCAGTCGCCATGTACACTGCAAAACACATGGCAACTGGCAACTTGGGTGTGGGAGAGGAGACGGGCGTGTGGGCGAGATGGCAAATGCCCACACACCAGCCCTTGTGCGTGAGTGAAAACTGGCGTGTGGGCGAACTGCTAAACGCCCACCCCTCCCCCCCCCCCCCCCCCCGTGTGGTGAAACGGATGTGTGGGCGACCGGGTGAATGCCCACACACCAGCCCAGTCCTACGTGGCACCACAAACATGCCAAGATTCATTCACCCACAAACGGGCGCGGATCCACGCGTGGGGGCGAGATGCAAACGCCCACACGTGTGGGCGTTAGTGTTTCCAAAATAATTCTACGAAGGATGATGGTCAAGGTTAACTACATCATCTATTTTATGACATGACATTTACACCTCGTATTTTCCAAAGGGGTAATAAATTACTCCTATTTGTCAAGTCTCTAAAACATCCTATATTAATTTACAAAGGGAGTATTTTGGACACTGGCACGATGTCTAACATACACATTTGATGGTTAATTCACAAAAAATTAATAAAAATTGATTGTTACTCTTTAGTGCAGTGTTTTTCTCTTTTTTGCAAAAAATTTACTGATCTATTGATGATGAGCAATAGCAGTACAAAGATTCCTAAAAGTGAAAATTACAACCAGGTTCATGGACCCCCTCCCCTAGCAACGAGTACAAGCATTGAATTGATGAGCTGAAGGCACGCCGACATCATCGTCCATCCTTCACCATAGTTGGGCAAAACTTGTTGCAGCTAACAATCAGGAAGTCATCATACTAAGGCTCCGAAGGACCAATGCACCGGTCCAACATTCATCACCGCAAGATAAATGTAGATCGGAAAGATCATACCTGTAAAGATACCAATGACCACGAGCGCCAACCAAATCCAAAAGGATCCATTGGAGGCCAACGCCGACCACACATCTACACACGTCCTCTGTCGGAGCTAGGCGCACCACCGGATCGTGGACAAGACGGGAAGTACATTATTCTGACTCTGGACTGCCACCGCCGCCTCGCTGCCCCGAGTAAGACACCAAAAATACCTCCAAGATCTATCAACAACCGTAGGAATAAGGACATTCGCATCAAAGATGGATCTAGACAAGGTTATGAGCCTAAGCATCGTTGCCACCGTAGCTATGGTCGAAGTGCCGAAGAACTCAGCAAGCCTAACTGAGGAAAACAGTATCTCCGAAGGCCGAAAGATGGTGGAAGTATCTCCAATGTGAAACAGTGCTCGCGTATGTCGCTTCTTGCTAGTTTCAGTGATATCAAAAGATGTATGGTGATTCTGATTCATGATGACTAAATCCGACCGCGACTAGGAACACTACATGGAGAGGAAAAAAACATTGACCAAGAAAAGGAAATATCCTGGAAGGGGTTGTCGCTCCAAGAGGTCAACCGAATCCAAAAGGTCGGGACTAATAGGCTTACGCAAATTGCGCACTCTGTCGTGCAACCGTCCCAAACCGTTTTCATGCCGGACAGAAACATCCTGGAAGGGGCTGTCATTCTGCATGAAGCACTCCATGAAATCCACTCAAAAAAACTAGATGGAGTTGTTTTCAAAGTGGACTTTGAGAAAGCATACGATAAGGTAAAATGGCCCTTCCTTCAACATGCATTGCGTATGAAAGGTTTTGATCAGGCCTGGAGACACCAGGTAGACTCCTTCACGCAAAAAGGGAGTGTTGAAATTAAAGTGAATGATGACATAGGTTACTATTTCCAAACACACAAAGGACTAAGGCAAGGGGATCCGATGTCTCCTATTCTCTTCAACATAGTGGCCGATATGTTGGCAATTCTTATAGGAAGAGCTAAGGATGCGGGTCAGGTAGGCGGCCTCGTCCCGCACTTAGTAGACGGAGGTGTATCCATCCTACAGTATGCTGATGACACTATCATATTCATGGAGCACGATTTGGCAAAAGCACGAAATATGAAGCTCGTGTTATGCTTGTTCAAACAATTGTCCGGGTTAAAGATTAACTTCCACAAGAGCGAGATGTTCTGTTTTGGAAAAGCTAATGATGAACAAGATGCGTACAAGCAATTGTTCGGGTGTGAATTGGGGGCTTTACCTTTTACCTACTTAGGTATACCAATTCACCATCGTAAGCTAACCAACAGAGAATGAAAGTGCATTGAGGATCGTTTTGAGAAGAAATTGAGCTGCTGGAAAGGCAAGCTGATGTCATACGGAGGACCCTTAATTCTCATTAATTCGGTCCTCACGGGTATGCCCATGTTTCTTCTCTCTTTCTTCGAGGTTCCGATGGGAGTCCGGGAGAGGCTAGACTTCTATCGATCACGCTTCTTCTGGCAGAGTGATGAACTTAAGCGAAAATACAGACTTGCTAAATGGGATATCATTTGTAGGCCGAAAGACCAAGGGGGTCTAGGTATTGAGAATCTAGAAATGAAGAACAGATGTCTCCTTAGCAAGTGGTTGTTTAAGCTTTCTGTCGAGACGGAGGCCACTTGGGCTCAGATCTTGCGGAACAAGTACCTTCACTCCAGAACCTTGTCCCAGGTAACAGTGAGGCTGACTGATTCACCTCTTTGGAAAGGAGTGATGAGAGTTAAAACCACTCTTTTTCAATAGGACAAGATTCATAGTTGGAAACGATAACGCTACGAGGTTTTGGGAGGATACATGGCTAGGGGAGACGCCCCTCGCACTCCAATATCCTTCTTTGTATAGCATTGTTCAGCGTAGAGACGCTTACGTTGCAACAGTTATGCAGTCAACTCCGCTCAATATTCAATTTAGGAGGACGCTAGTGGGAACCCATTGGGAAGCTTGGCTCAATCTTGTCAGAAGATTGATGGATGTTCAGCTGTCTCAACAACCCGATCATTTGTGCTGGAAACTAACTAAGAATGGTGAATTCTCGGTTAAATCCATGTATTTGGATGTTATCAACCCTAGTTGATTCCTAGATCGAAACATGTTCGGAAAGTTAAAGTTCCTTTGAAAATAAAAGTGCTTATGTGGTTTGTGCATAAACAAGTTATTTTAACTAAGGATAATTTGACAAAACGCAATTGGACAGGATCTACCAGATGTAGTTTCTGCGACCAACACGAATCAATCAAACATCTCTTTCTGGATTGTCCTCTGGCAAATATTTTGTGGCGTTCGGTTCACATAGCTTTTAACATTACTCCACCGAATTCTATCAACACGTTATTTGAGACGTGGCTTGATGGGATAGATTACGATACAGCGTAACACATTCATGTAGGAGTATGTGCTTTATTATGGGCAGTCTGGAATTGCAGAAATGATCTGGTCTTTAACAGAACAACAAATATTCACTTTTTGCAGGTTATCTTCAGAGCCACTGCGTTGATCCATATGTGGTCGCTACTCACTCCGACGGAGGCCAAAGAAGGTTTGGTTACTGGGTCTACCCGATGGGAGATGGTAGCACGGGATATTTTCAACCGGTTTGGATGGCGGTCATGTAATAGGATAGGCATGTAGTGCTCTTATCTTTTTATGCCAGCCGGTTGTGGCTTTTCCATTTTACTGTTCAGCTCTTGCTGAGCCTTTTTTCGTTCATTATTCGAGACTTGGAGACTTTTGTTGGATATTTTGCTTATTAATAATATTGGCCGTACGCATCATTCTGATGCAGAGCCTGGGGCATACCCCCTTTTCGGAAAAAAAAGAAAAGGAAATATGAAAAGCACATGATTGAAATGTCATGACATCTTGAATCGTAAAGCAAACAAAAATATAAGGAACATTGGGAAGAACCTTTGGACGATCCACGAAGGAAAATTATAAAATTTCTAAGATTGTGTGTTACTTGATTAGGGAGAGAATCCAGAGAGAAAGACATAAGATGCATTGGAACTTCAAAGAAAAATCCATTTGGTCAGACATGTTAGATTATATGTTAAACTTTAATACAAGTTGATAAAAGCGGCTCGGTTTAGGAAACCCAGGCTAAGTCGGTTCGTGACTTAGACCTTTGGTACTACCATTCGTCAATTTGATTCAAAGTAATGGAGTAAATGTAAAAGGAGGAAACGTTTCTTTGATCACAGTTTTAAAGAAAAACGCGAGAATTTTACGATCTACTCAGACCTCCTTTAGTAATTCGTACGTTCAAAGAATGTGATACAAAGGTCTAATAATATCCTAATTATATATTTTCATATGGTTTGACTTTACTTTGATTGCGCTTACTTTGATTGCGCTTATTAAGATCAACATGTTTTTCTATTTCTGTGGACCAAATACCCAAGTTTCAAGATTCTCGCATTTTACTATTGTTTTTTTGTGCATGCACTCCTATTATAGTCTTGTCTTTTTTCTTCTCATGATCCTATTTGAATTTTACGATCCAAAGAGGCTGGCCGCATCTCTTATGCAACGAGGTTTGCAATCCTACGATCAGGGACAGGAAGAAAATTTCCTTACAATTTTAATCCTCTACTCCCTCCAATCCATATTAATTATTATTGATTCAGTACAAAATTGTACTAAATCAGTGAAATCCAGAATCCCCTTGATGCATGCTCACAGCTACCTGTTCAGTTATCAAGCACACATCCTTTGTGATGAGCAAGGCAAGTGAGATGAATTTTCTTGTGGATTTCCTAGAAATTGTTGCGCTACGGACAGGGGTCTCCGAAAATTTGAAACAGCAAAATTGAGCAAAAGAACAAAGAAACGGCTACCGCTCTTCATTTATTTAGAGGTTAAAATAACGTACATGTAGCGTTGATTCCTCACTCAACCATAATCTTACGTACATACGGATTTAATCTACGTCGATCGAAGCTGCAGGACGCGGTGCATGACCAGACCAGTACTGCTTCAGTGTGCAACGTAGCTAGACAGCCATGGCCGAATCCTTTCTCTACCTACGTACGCAGTCCTTCCATCGTTCCATCTAGGCGTGCGATGGCGGCAGGCCTCTTTGTCTCTTGATGATGATGCTACTAGGGCTAGCTAGCTGACCAACTTCTGTACAGTCTTCCTTCCGTACGTGCATGGACGCGTGCATCCATCCATCCCGTGGATGGATTAGCACGTACGTACGCTACGCGTGCATAGGCGATGTGCGATGCATGTCGTGCTGGCCGGCTACTAGACGCGGATGGGGGCAGGGCGGCGGCGGTCGCGCTCCATGGCCTGGCGCTGCTCGGACTCCTGCCGCTGCATGCGCAGGTGCTCGTGCTGCCTCCGGATGAAGCTCTCGGCGCGGCGGAGGAGCTCGTCCTGCGCCATCCCCAGCACGTCCCTGGTGCGCCACCCCTGCCTCGCCGCCACCGGGGACGACGCCGCGGCCGGGTGCGGCGGGGAGGCCGGGACCATCGTGGCCGACTTCCGCATCTCCCTCCGCGCGACCACGGCCTTGTCGGCCGCGCGCCGCATCCGCGGCAGCTCCTCGCCGCCCCACGTCTCGCTCTTCCGCACGGCCACCGGCCGCGCCGCGCCGCTCCTCACGATGGACTGCCACGCCGAGTCCATGGACACGTCGTCGACGCCAACTGCCTCGGACTCAGTCGCAGCGGCGGAGGCTGTCGGCGTCTCCTCCTCGCTGCGTTCCTTCTTGCCCTCGGGCTTGGCCTCCGCCGCGGCGGCTCCCACCGTGGCCGTGCCCTCGCCGGCGAGCTTCTTCCGCACGCGGGGGCGGTCGACCGGCCTCTTGGCCGTTCTCGCTTCCCGCGGCCGGCTCGTCGAGACCGGCGCCGGCGGCGCGACGACGGCGTCAGGAGCGGCAGCAAAGACGTCGTGTTCCGAGGAAGGAAAGAGCATGCCGCCCATGGCAGCGGATACGTCGCTGGCCGCGGACGGGAGTCCGGCCGCGACGGCGGTTCCGCGGTGGCAAAGGAGCCAGAGCGAGACGACGATGACGTTGGCGGCGATCCACAGGACGCAGGGACGGGAGAAGAGGAGAACGGAGGGGAGAGGCGCGACGGAGACGAAGGAGGCTGCGCCCGCCGTGGCCACCAGGACGGCCACGACCACGGCGACCGCCGCTGCCCTGAGGAAGGAGCAGTTCATCTCGGGGAAGACGTGCTAGGCCACGAGAGGGGGGAGGATGGCGTGCAAGGAGGGGGGGGGGGGGGGGGGGGGGGGGGGGGGGGAGCGATGAATGTGTGGGTCGAGTCGCTTATATAGCCGGGACGGGAGGAGGAGGAGGAGCTGAGGTACTGACGGACTGACCTCTCTCAAAAGCATAAAGCGCACGCTAAAGATATTTCCATCTTCTTTTTAAACAAGATATTTTCATCTTCTCAGCCTCAACTGGTAGAGTAATTTCCAAAATAAACAAGTTTCGAGGAAAGAACAAAATAAGGAACGGAATATCCAATGTTGCACCCGGCCGGTGTGAATACGCTCCGCTCGTGCTGCGACCGTGCTTAACTGAGTGCAACAGGCTACAGCTTAACATATATACTAACTTGAAAGTAACCCACATAATGCAGGTATTAAATGGTTTGATTAAGGAGGAAGAGAGAAGCAATGAGCAGGTTTAACCGCAGTTGATAGTAGGGCGCGGAGTCCGGTCGTCTCGCGAGGTCAGTCAATCAAACACCCATATATCTACTACCGGTGCATAGTATGGTGGATGAATACAATATGCACGCATGCCGTGTTTTCGCTGTGAACCATTATTGAGTACTGAACCAGTCGTCGGTCCCTTGTACAGAGCGAGTATAACTGTATTTTCTACAGACCAATATATACGAAGAAATGGAAACAAGCATGCATGCATGATTCAGCCAAGGGTGGAGCTGGAAATAGGGCGCCATATATACATACGTCAGCTGCATGACCATGTGTCAATACTCACCCACTTGGGTTTTGGTTTTGGTTTTGATTGGTTGAGACCGCATTATCACTGCTTGTTTTTTGAGGTGGCGGCCTTGTCAATCAAGTACTAGTACTGTACTCTATGTATGATGGTTAACACAAGAGATACCCATGACCTATCCTAAAACAAAGGTACCCATGACTTACGGGCCTTGGGTCTTCTTTAGGGATCCGGCTTGCCTGCTCCTTTTCCATGCTCCCATCCGTGCTCCCACCTCATCCAACGGTTGTATTTTTTCTTTTTTTCTTTCTAATCTAATCATCTCTCCCCCTGATTTTAATGGGGTGGGATCGAGCTTTATTTTATTCCAATCAAATCAAGCCACGTATGCGGGAGCACGGATGGGCACACGGGAGGGGAGCAGGCAAGTCTCGTCCTTCTTTAGCGCCAGCATCCTGTCACCGTGTCATCGTCTCACACTCTCACACACACCAAGGAAGAAAGCTACGTACTAATTCCCTAAGTACTCCCTCCGTCCCAGAAGAGTAAAATGCATAGGTGATCATTGTACTTGTGTCAAAAACTCACTTTGATCACTGTACTTAAAAATATAGTCAATATGGTCACTATATACGTTATCCGGTGATTATACGGTCACTGCTCGCACCGTATTTTGTCTTTGTTGACTGGTCAAAATTTCCAAGTGGCAAATAACGCAGTTTAGTCGGCCGCCCTTTTGCGGGCCCCATCTGTCTGTGTGCGGAAATAAATTAGTACTGGAAATAAAAGCAAAAGCCCCGCACGCAGGAGTGATTCGAACCAGAAACCCTACGGTGGAGACGCGCGCGCTAGCTTCGGTGTCAAACCGGATAGTGATATTCTTTTATATCACGTAAATGGCAACACGTAACACGTAGTTGTCACACACGAACGCACTGCACCACACACTCACACATTGTTGTCGTCTCCACGCCCAAGTCCCTTCACTGCCTCGCTAGGCAGCTCATGGAGCCCTCGCCAACGCCTCATGAGCGCTTGCTGCATCACCGTCGTCCGGTACGTAGAAGCAGCCGGACAAGGTAGCGAACGTATACTAATTCTTTGCCTGCGTGAGGTGGCCACACGGCCGACAGTGACGACACCCGCACGGAGTCGCCCTCCTCGCCGTGCTCACGATGGCGGCACGGCTGTCGAAGCACGACCTGGCGGTCTCAGTTTCGTCGCTGGTGTGCTAGTCTGCGAGTGTGTGCACGGGTGGTAGTGTGCGTTGTGTGTGTTCATAATGCGGGCGTGCTCTAACTGAATCATGCTTTGCATGTGTTAATAATAAGGATGCGTTCTAAGTAAATGACACTACTAGTTGACTGTCCAACTGGCTTGCTCGTCTTGGCGTAGTCACAGAGGTCTCTGGATCAATTCCGGTTACCCGCAAGTCAAAGTTTTTGTATTCATTTTACACCCCTCCCACTGACAAGTGGGACCCACATAATTAGAAAGAGGATTAGGCTGCATTATATGCCACATAGGACGATTGACTAGTCAACGCAGAGCAAATACGAAGCTATACGGTCAATCAGTGACCGCATAATCATGAAAACACATATATAGTGACCGTATTGATCGTATTCTTAAGTACAGTAACCAAAGTGAGTTTTTGACACAAATACAATGACCGCCGATGCATTTTACTCATCCCAGAATATAGAACGTTTTTGATACTATACTAGTGTTAAAAATGTTCTTATATTTTGGGACGGAGGGAGTAAGTGCTAAGAAAAAGGCACTGAAACAAAGCGGCCATATACATACACCATACTAACACACTAAAGCAATAGACTACGATGATGCAGTTTATCCAACCGTTTTTGGTATATTTTACCCAAAACAAGCTTTTGTTTCTGTTTTAGTGTGTACTATTTAGTTTAATTAACCAAGCTGTTTCTAACCGGGTGGTCAAAAAAATTGTAAAATAAGAACGAGGCAACCGCAAACTGAACTTCAGAAGTCGCAGCACGCTAACAGTAGCTTCATCAGAAGAATAACAGCGGGGCTTTATTCCACGGCACCTACCTTTTATGCACCCACGAACATGCCTTGTCCGATCCTGCCTTTTATCAATCGGTCCGTCAGTCAGTCAATAGAGACCCAAGGCTGGAGCAGCAGCAAGCACACACCGGACGGACGCTGCCTGCGCCGTCGTTGTCGTTGTTGCTTGCTTATCTTAATCTTCTTACTATTGATCGCTTTGCAAGTCTAGGTCAGCTCGCTCGTTGCTTATCCGTATGCCGGCGCCGGTGGGGCCCGCCCGTGCTCCCCAAGCACCCACTACCCTGTCTATCTAGTCTAGTCTACTATATCTAGAAGGAAAAAGAAAGCAGGCAAAAGCGCAGGCAAAGGCAGCACAGGCACAGCAGACATGATATTCCTCCGACGAGACGTGGGCCTCGCCACGGCCTCGCAATCCATTGGTCGGAGCAGTTGGGCACACATGGCTCGGCACCACCTCTACCGCTAGCAGACGAGCGGTGTCGCAATCCGTAATCCAGCGCCTTGATTTTGTATTTTTCTAGGTATCTCTGCTTTTGCTTTGCTTGCATGGCCGGGTATGCAGCAGAAAGCCTCTATCTATCTAGGGGTACCAAACTAGATAGAGGCTCCGAACCTGGATGGATGCTAAACCGTTTCCTGCTGCTAAGCTGAGCTGACCCGGGCTCGATCTTTAGCATGTACTGTAGTAGTATGACTTTGCTTACACAAGCATGCATGAACTTTCTTGCAAGGGAATCTCGGGCTTTTGCCATATAATTCTCCAGTATACGTGGCGTGCCTAGTTCTGCGTATTCATGTTCAAGGATTGGTCAACTAAACTCATCTTTTTACTTACACCTAAACACCAGTAATACTACGTCTGCTGGTGGTTACTTACAGCTAGAGAGCAGGACAGTGTGTACTCGGACACAGGTACTGGCAAACATTCTAAACACTACTCCGACTACTTCCCGGCCGACTATGGATGGCATCGGCAGGCAGCTGATGCCTTCCTGGATGGCTTGATATCGGCAGGCACTCTCCAGCACCCAACAGAAACGTGCACACTGCAAACAAGCTGGAAAAGAGAACACCGAGATAGCTGTGTTCTGCGACATGGCTCTGATCTGATGAAAGCTAAGCTAGGCACCAACAGCGACAGGTCACAGGTCCCACCCCACGTACGACGGCATCCATCCGTGATGGCCTATCATCAACAACCCCCGCCATCGTACCGGCTGTGTGACGGTACGATGGTGCATTGAGGAAAGGATCCTGCTCCGGCCGGGGTCTTTTTGCTTGCAAAGCTTGCTGCAATGCACCACACCGGCATCTTTTTTTTTTTAAACAAGGCAAAAGATTTGCCATTTCATTGATTAAGAGAAGGTTTAGACAGGCCACGAAGTGGCAAGAAATAAAATCTAATCTCGCGGCATACAACACTCAAATGCTTGGCGCCCGCCAACGCCCAAAGCGACAACTCCTCTTTTATCTTACTAATGACGACCGTCGTAGGTGCGGCGGTGTTGCGAAAAACTCTAGCATTGCGCTCCGTCCAAATTTCCCAGGAGATTAGCATCATTAGTGAGGATTCAGAACGAAGATATACGTTTCCATTCCATCATTCCCACACCGGCATCTCACTTTCTGAAAGATGTTGCCATGTCTCAACTCAAGTACACAAAAGCAAAACAGTTCCCTAAAAAAAAGGCAGAACAGCTGGATTGTTGTATGCGGAGAACAGATAGGCATAGTCCGCACATGGCGCAAATGCACGATGCTGGCTATTCTTATGTTTTCTCGCTTTAACAAAAAAACATAGGTATGCATGGTAAGTACTGTTAAACCTGTGTCCTGTTTCATGTGGATTTTCCAGCCACTGAATCGCCTAGAGCTGCAGCTTTGCAGATAGGTGTACAATGCAGACAGTGCACGTCCGAGTCAAGATGGACACTGGCTGTAGCAGTGTAGCTGTAGCTGTCTATCTCTGTCCAGTCCACTATGTTCCTCCTGATTCTGCATGAATCGTACAATCGCCACTGTACCACAATAATCTGATACCACCATGGCTTAAGAATAGAATAGTCATGTCCATCTTTTGATCCAAATGAGATCTTGGAGGATCGCGTGAGATAAATGGATAGCAAGGATTGGACGATCAAGATGGGGACATGAAGGATGGTTTCTAACCACTTCCATAAGGTGCAATTTGCTTTTCCCTTAGCTAGGGCATTGATCGGAACGGTGCTCAAAGGCTCATAAATTTGGGTCCCGGCTCTGATCCACAACTTCGTCGCCTGCATTAGCGCTCTCATCAGTGACTGTTAACGACTCTGTTACAGTACCACTTTGGTGCACATTTGTCATGCTAACGGAGCCTGTTTGATTCACTGCCAATTTTTTTATTTTTTCTGAACAATCAACGGGGGGCGATCGCCCACCTGAACATTGTATTAAATATTAATAGTAATAACGAGGCATTTCGTACATCACTTAAACACCCCGCAGAGTGCTGATGGGAAGGAGGGGTGCGTCAGCTACAAATATCCGCGCACCATTGACGCAACGGTGCACAGTCCCCGAACTATCCACAAGAGCAGATGCTCTTGGATCGAATGTCGCAAGTCAATATCCGAGTTATGGATGTTATCGAACACCATCCGGTTCCTGGACTTCCAGACCACCCAGAGGACGGAGCACATTGCCGTGCTAAGGAGAGGACGACTCCAAGAGGGATGATTGGCAGAGAAGGCGCACCAAAAATTTTCCACTGTGCAATCAATAGGCAAGCGACAACGGCCAAGGATACGCGCCCACATTAGACGCAAACGCGGGCACTCCAAGAAGAGGTGCCCGATCGCTTCCGACTGTCCTGGGCAAAAAGGGCAATCATCATAGTCGAGGAACCGATTCGGCGAAGGAAGGCCCTCGTACAGGTGTTGCCATGTCGTAGAATCCAGGCGAACACCTTGACTTTGAGGAGCATGAAACCATCCCAATTGAAGCCATGCAGGGGGAGCCCTATTTTACTTTCCAAGGTATGCGCTTGGTTCACCATCAAAGTTGTGTTGTGCCCTACTTTCCTAGCCATAAAATCTGCCTGTCACTCTTTTCCCCTCACTTCTCGACTAAATTGTGGTGGAAGCATTCTTATCCAAAATAAGTTTGGTGTCATGCACTCTGCCACCATTAGGTGGCAAAGTGTAGTAGCCCACCACACACCCATGGAACTAGAGAAGACAGGAAGGGTCAGTAGGCACTTAATCTAGTATAGGCCTTTGTGCTATGCAACTAGGGCATCTGTCTAGTATCTGTGCATAGAGCTGAACATTTGAGAAACACATGGTGTCTAACCACAGAAACAGCTTCAATCTTAGAAACCAAGAAATCCGCATTTGTTTATTCTAATCAAGCAAAAATGAGAAGTAACACGAACCAAGCAGAAGTTTGATAATGGATGAATGACAGATAGTAATAGGGTGGAAACTTAAAAACCCTACAATGTGAAATCATAAGTCACAGTGATGTAACATTAAGCTTTAGTATTTCAATAGTACTTTATACTCATAATAAACTTCAATCTTTCAACTGTTCGTCACACACATATTGGTGAAATCATAGCAGCAGCGCTTCTTGCTTATTTTGTGATTTATTTAGTCCAATGTGCAATTATGTAGTTTACCACACATAGTTACAAAATAAATATTGAAGATGCAGAAGAAATAGCATGCAATCGATTTCTCCCAATTTGCAAGCAACCTTAACGAAAATACTGAATTTATTGCATTTAGTTAACATAAGCCAATAAAAATGGTTTCACATAAGCATGTTGAATTTCAATTGGACCACCTCCAGCTAGGAAGCTACAGACCTACAATAGTTCCACTATAACATTATCTAAATCCAAAAAAGAAAATGTAAGTGCCTGCAGAAAAGTAGGGAAAAGATAAGCTAAGGCACTTACCTTCACCAATCGACAATGATATGTCAACCGAAACTACTTGGTCGAAATGTAAGCCCAAGGGTATCGCACCAAATACCTTGTCCCCTCTGATAGCTGGAGCCAGGAGGATTTGATGGACCCCATATCCCACTATGGTAGTTCGATCATACAAGCAAGCTTCAAGTAATGATAAGTATATATCAGAAGACTGTACATAAGCTTGATTTTGTTTTACATCTTTCTGTGACCAAATCATAAAGGAATAAATTCATAATTAAAACAGGAGAACCTATTATGCTATTAATGAAGTAGAAGAGAAAATCTAGCAATAAAAAAAACTTACCCGCCATTTTAACTTTGATCTGTACCTACAGCAATGATATCTCTTCATCAAAAACTAATATAACTACAGCCCCAGTAAGTAAAACAAATTCAGGAATAAACTGTGACTAGGACATAACTGACAAGTATCATTTTGTCCACAACTTTCAGCAACAGTATATCCAATAAAATAAGCTATAAGACAAAATACATAATATCCAAATTTGCACTATTGCCTAATGTTGAAATCCAACTACAAATGGCATTATTTGGTAGAGGGATTAAAAAATATCAACCCTGATGTATTTTTCAGCTCTTCTGCTATTGCTTGACAGAGCATAAGTTCCTCTCCAGCTTTGATCCTGAGAGTCCATCCGCAATCATTTATTTGAGCCTCAGTTACACAGAGGCGTAGGATATGTGCATGGCTACCATGCTATTCAAGTAACTAGAGTGTTCTTGAATATTTCCTGATTTCGTATGAAATCGAGGTGATAGAAACCAGATTCCTGTTCAAAGAAGATCCACCTGGGATCATCTTCACACATTCTGAGAGTCTGTTGTAGTCATTAAGCAACTGAGCCATTGCTGCTTTTAGAATCGCCATACCAGACACAAAGTTACTGCAACAAGTTACAACTTCATTGTGCATGAGCTCTAGATTAGTTCTCCACTTCACGGCGAAGTTCTTCACAACCGGCTCAACATCAGCAATGTTTGGGCACTCAGTGTAAGAAATTAGGTCTTCGGCTACAAAAGTAATAGTGATTTTCTGCATATTCCCGTGAATAACAGCAATAACATACTTCGGCAATATAGTTTTGTCCAACTTACAAATGTGGTTCTTCACAAATTTAATTAAATCGCCAAAATACTCCATGAGCAATTCATCCTGTAAACCAGCAAAGGTCGAGAAAGTCAAAAGCGATCGATGGGTGTAAATTCAGTCGACCCATTTCCATTTGAGAAAAGAAGCATTATAAATCTGCTGTGTTTAGCTTGATAAGGAAACTAACGGCCTAACCATATTCATCTGCCATCTGCTAAGCTGGCAACAAAATTTAAATAATTTGGCATATGATATGCAACCTTCTATAACATAGATCGGAACTTAGCAGACAGGCAGTAACTTCACAGTTACCACCGATACATCAAAAGCAAAAGTCATGAAGACACTGAGATTAGTTTTATGCCATATTATGTGCATGACCTTTTGATGACACTATTAAGAATTTTTTTTGAGTGTATCATAAAGAATACAATCAGCCATTTAGTGATGGACACTGAAATCATGCCTAAATGAGATCCCACTGTAGTTCAGACTCCAGCCAAGTTCCACTGTAGTTCCTTAAAATCATGTCTAAATGAGATCCCACCAGAAGCCAAGAAATGCTCTAACAAAGTCTTGCACCGCGGTTGGCATGGGGTGATAGGACATTTTTACCACAAATGACACCAGGTTACTTTCCAGCTTCTCTTCAAAATATCTTCGCAGTTCCTTTGCTTCTTCACCAGCTTCCTGAAATAAATAGGCATGGTAAACCCCAATAGGCTGAAAGGAGCACAAGATGAATAGTTATTTGCATCAAAGCAAGAACCTAACCTTCAGGATAGAGATGGCCATGTCACAATTATTCAAAAGAAACAGGTGTTGCAGTTTCTTAGTTGCAAACTTTTCGGCAAATCTAACAAGTAGATCATCAACAGCTAACCGCAACCGTTTCAAGCTCATATCAAGCTACATAAATGATATTAGATATACTATAAGAAAAACATGAAGACAAATGAGGGTATTGTACTGAACCAACAAAGCTATTGGGAGAAAAGATGATATCACAAAAGCAGGAACAGAAATGCTGCTTTCCCTTAAAGATGTCTTCCATGGTATAAAATTGATTTTATTGGAACGAAATGCATGTACTTAAGTACATTATATGCACCAACAATCATGAGAAGTTCATGAAATATATATTTTGAATGATGCTACTTAGTTAATCCAAAATTCAATAGAACGGGACACAAGTGCATGAGATGATTAAATGGACAATATGCAGATTAAATAAGTGCAAATAGGTGATCAGGGCCATTGACTACAAACATACTGTAAAATATAGATATAGTGCTTTCCAATAAAAATCGAAACATTTATTTGTTTAGAAACACAGCAGATTTGCGTTCAAAAAAGAAATAAGCTAATGCTAGCAGAATCTGATGCTGGCTATTTTTGTAACTGAACTAACCTGACCATCTCCACATTCAGCATTAAGTTGAACAAGAGATGCTGTGAACTCCATGTAGCACCTTACAATATGGTGTGGATGGGTCCCATCTACCCATAACATTTTTGCATCACACTGGTACAAGCTTTGAATATACATGTCAAACACTGTCTTAAAACGTGGCCAGAGATAGATGAGAGCCTGAAGAGAAAAGGACAGGGATGCAATTTATTAAGAACAGAGTTATCGGGGCATTCAGAATAAATTGATGCCTCATCACAAACCTTATCCAAATATGTATCTAGACAAGGAAGCCGCCTGTTGGACATAACCAGCTGAAATAACAAAATAAGGGGAAACAATTTTTGTTATCTTATTTTGCAAACATTTGACGGAGGTATGACACAGTAGATTAACAGGCAAAATCTATTGCATTGAGAAGAACCAACCTGCAACAGAAGCACCACTGATGTAGTATCTTAAGCACCTAAGTTTGTGCTATTATAGCTAGGACGTCTGTTGTTATTGTTTCTTACTTGAAATGACTACTTTCACTCTGGAGAGTATAGATCTCGAAACAGGCTTTCGCCCTGCTTTATATATAAAGCAACAACCAAACAGAGTACACGGCCGAACGATACAAGATGGTGAGGTAGCCGTCATACAATGCCGATTTTAGGATAATCAAACCACGCAGAACGCAAGCAACTACGCTACCCAAAAATAGCACAGAAAGAACCGAGTACAACACCACGCTACGCCCTATAACACCTAAGCTCCACGACAACGCCCCCGAGAGGAAGAATGGCACTAAGCATCGTCGCTCCCGAGTCCACACTGGACAAAGATTTTCATCCGGAACCCAGACACGGAGAGGATCACCACCACAACGTCTTCAAGAAGAGAGCGGCGCCCGCTAGCGTCATCATCATCGGCGACAAAGCGCAGAGTTTTCACTTAGTGGCTCCCCCATGCCACCACGAGGTCTTCACGACAAGCCCAGCGAGCCCAGATCTCCAGATCCGAATCGAGGCGACGCCATTGTCAGTGACAGAGAGCGCGCCGAGCCACTTGTCGCTCCACCTCTTGCCGCCCACACGATCAAGAGGAAAAGCCACCGCCACCGCCCTGGTGCCCACCGCAGAGCCCACCATGCGGACCGCAATCCGTAGCTGCCGCCCCGGCATCCATGTCCGAGACGCCACCAACCGCCCACATCACGATGCACCCACCACGGTAGGAGCAGAAAAAGGCGTCTCCTTTCACTCCTAGCCCGATATAAGCCACAGAGTCAGGTCGGCTCCTCCACGGTAGGAGGTGCCCATGCCTGCATCTCCAGCCAGTCCCGATGGACCAAGGGAGACACAACCCCGTGACTACCAACTACCGCTGCCAAGCACGCTCACAACGCCATGTCCGTGGCCATCGACAGAGATCTGCCCGATAGAACAGCGGAGTCCCAACCACCACCATCGAACACTGCACCCGCAAGGAGAGGGACCTCATCGCCCGTGGGCACCACCCGCACCAAGCCCACCATCGCCTACCCAGAGCGAAAGCTCCAACTCTCGGGCCTCAATCTAGTCCGCCCGAGCACGAGCCCCATGTCGTGGCCATCTCTGCCACGCGAACAACTCGCGCCGCCGACCCGAGCCCAGGAGAAGGGAGGAGCCACCACCACCCGCACCCCACCGATGCACGCCAACCACCACCGCGACCACATCAACGACCCGTGCAATCACCTACGGACACCCGACCTCCATGCCGCCTCAAGATCACATGGCCACCACCTATCGGAGGAGAAAAGCTTCTCCAACCTTCCACCAGAGCCCACTTCGACATGGACGGAGGGAGCTCACCACCGAGCCTTGCGGCCATCTGCAATACCCAGGGCCAGCCACCGACGACATCGAGCGACCGAGTGTCGACACGTGCGCGGGGGGCAGCCAAGCACAGCGTGAGGACACACCCCCTGTTGTCGAGATGCCCCCGCGTCTGCCAGATCTGGCGCATCAAGATCCGGGTGGAGACCCAGCTGCAACGCAGCCACAACAATAGCAGCCACAGTCGCCTTCCACCAGACGCACACCATCGCCACCAGCCCCGGCAACGCCAGTCGAAGCAACCCCACAGACCGCAGCCCAGCCATGTACCCGACGCGGCGAGGAGGGCAGCGCGGGCGCCGCCACGCACCCATGACCCCCACGCAGCCGCCGTGGCACCAGCGCGCGCCCGAGCCACCGGCCTGGCCGCGTCCCCGCCATGGCAAGGGAGAAGGGCAGGGAGAGGACGGGGACGGCCGGCGCTAGGGTTCGCCCAGCCACCGCTCACGGGAACGACGGGGGGCGAGTGGTAATAATCAGTATGGGAGAAAAAGGGCACTAGCAAGTCCAAGAGTATAGATCTACATTAAATTCTGAAGGATAGCAGAATAGTATACCTCGTTAATCGTTAAATGTCTTAACTTTGACAAAAGTTGGTTTCATATCACCAAAGAAAGCAAAGTTCATATTCCTGGTAAGAACGATAATGCTGAAATTACTGCCAGTTATGCATTTATTTATGAGTGTCTGGGTTGTACTTGAGTGTTTTTTCTTAGCCATGAGATCTCCATAATCCCCCCTATTAATTCCAGGTTTAACAGGAAAATTATGTGGATGGAAATTCAAGTACTCTCAACTCTCAAGGTGAAAAAACACTCGAGTACCTATTAGCACCCTTTATTTACGTATAATGTATTCGTCGATTTTTCTGTTATCTTTAGATTGAATAGTGCTGGGGGTTGTCTGGACTCCAGGTTTTGTGTTGACCAAATTTTCATATGTGAGGGCATTGCATCGTACCCCCACCAATGTCATCTAAGAATTTGGTGTTTGATAGTTTGTATGGAAAAACAAATGTAAGGGTTCTGTTATTTCTTTAAATGATTCCAAAGTGGTTCGCTTTAGCGAAAATAGTTCTGAACAAAGAATGAAATATGAAAATGTGGATTTCGCCAGAGATACATCATCATTAAACCGAGTATACATGTGGCTTGCCTTGTGCTATTGGACGTATGTGATTGGTCAATTTATTTAGTTTTACTCATTCCTTGTCCGTATTGTGCGGGAAGAAAAAACAGGGACATAAGTTCAGTTTTTCTCCCCAGCAAAGGGAAAATAGCAAATACCTTCCTACCTGGTGCTTTTTAGTTATGCAGATCATGAGCATCAAGCATATTGCATCATGACTATTTGCAAGAGTAAGCTTCATGTTTTCATCAATTACTGCAAAAGGTCCTGAAAATTACAAGGATAAATAAGGTTGTGAGGTTTTGCCACATCATCTGAAGCATATGCCTTATGAATTATGATGCTCCACATTAAATTTGGGCTGTATATGAAACTAGAATATGAGAACCAAATCTAACTTAAAGTGGTCACTGAAGGAGGTAATATCATTTCTGTAGCTAGTTTAGTTAACTTCATGCTTGTGTGTGGTCAAAACAAATGCACGTATTAGAACTTTATTCTACACCCACAAAGGTGCAATAGTCTTACTCCTTTAGTACAGTAATTTGTTTTTCTCGTTGTCAGAATATAGTTATAGTCGACGTATATTTCTTCTATGTTGCCTGATACTTGACAAACAAACTCTATTTGGCGGGTCCATGGGGGTACACAAGGATACATGTACACCCAAGTATCCCCTTTATTGTTTTTCAAGTAAAAAGGGGGTACACCATGAATGCGTCTACCCAAAACATCTCAAATCACACCCGAAAAGGATGCATGTATGCCCAAGTATCCCCTTTCTTGATGGGTACATCATGGACGCTTCTATCTAAAACATCTCAAATCACACCCTAAAAGGAATAGCCATCCAGCTGAGCAGCTCCACTCCTTGCATGTTCCAACCCGAGCCTGATGCAAGGGAAGACGGAACGGCACTGTGTTTGACACCAACCCACCGGACACCAGTCACTGATTCTTCAAACCATCATCACAATTGTAGCTGCCTGCATTCAACATGGTTCTCTTGATTTTCACGTGTTAACGGTTTAAAATGTTCCGTTGTTAAGTTGATGGGGCATCTACCTCGCAAGTTTATGGACCTCCAGCAAAATCTACTCTTCACGTTGTACTAACTTATTTTTGTAAAAAAACACTCTCAGGGCTTCTTTGGTACAAAAGATTTGTGAAGGAATTTTGGAGGATTCTAATCCTTGGGAATTTTTTCTATGTGGGTTTTTTGATTCGTAGGATTGCAAACCATAGGAATTTTTCCTTAGGATTCATTTGCACTAGTTTCATAGGAAAATTTTCATCCACTCCAACCTCTTTGAGAGAATCCTCCGTTTTCCCTGTGCACAATCAAACATCCTCACAATCCTGTAGTATTGAAGATGACATGTCACTCTATTCCTACGTTTTTCCTATTCCCGCGTTTTGGAACTGCGAATCAAAGAGGCTCTCTGTTAACAAGAATGCTACGGCGAGGCGGCACAGGAAGGGGGTCATTTGAGGATATTTACTTGGGGATTAATTGGGAATTTGGGAGAAGAGAAGTTAGGAGGGTTAGAGAACAGCTATTCTAAGGGTTACAGAATAGTGTTGTATATGTGCAAATAAATCAATAATAGATACTACTTCAATAAACTTGTACCTAATATAATTATGAGAAAACTACACCTAAGAGTAAGAAAAACAAATTATGTCCATTTGCAGATATTTCAGCTGAATCAATGATACGACCATAAAGTAACCATTATGTACATTTTCCTTTCAACTCTGAATAGCCATCATAAAGTGTTGTAAGTGTGGCCCATCCTGTTGGCCCATGTGGCCCAGGCCCATCCATGACTGACCTAAAGGGGATGAGTTATATCGTCCCCGAGCGCCGCAATACGAGAGAAAGCACACGTTGCTGCTGCTGGTACGTCTCTCTCATCCCTATTGTAAAGCTTCATGCACTAGCCAATGCAATCAAAAGTCCGGACTGATGAAAAGGGCTAGGCAATCCACATATGTACTTCAACACCTACATGGTATCATATGGAGGCGGGGGCGAGAGAGGCCGGCGACGGCGGTAGATGCGCGGCGAGGCGGGGGGGCATTACCGGGCGGCTGTGTGTGAGAGCGCGGGCTGCGGGGGCAGGAGATGGCAGAGGCTGAGCGGAGGGGGGGCTTGCTTTCTTGGGGTGGAGCAAGAGCTCAGGCAAACACGCGGGACTCCAAGGCTGCAGCTTCGCCGCTTAGCAGAGGAAAAGGTGGTGGTGCGGCTCGTTCAACACGACGAGTGTGTGGGCGCGTGGAGGCTGGCGGCTCGGAGCTGCTATTGCTGTTGCTGTGCAAGCACAGAGAAGGCAGGGGAGAGATCGAGCGGAGAGGCGCTGCTGCTGGGCGTTGTGGTCCTGGAGGCTGCGAGGTGCTACTGACTCTGTTGCTGGCTTGCTGCTACTTGTTGCTGCTGGTGGTGGTGGTGTGCACTGCTGGGCTGTTGTGAGGGTTGCTGCTGATACTGCTGATTGGGTTGAGCTTGGTGCTGCTGGCTGTGTTTGGCTGTGCTGAAGCGAGTGATCTGGTGGTTGTGTGGGTGCTGAGAGCAGGGGAGGGAGGAAAGAAGCAGAGGTGGAGGCTGTCATGGCGGTAGCTGAAGTTACCTCTGTGTTGCAGCAACTTGTGGAGCTCGTGGCGGCGAAAGCTGCCGAGGGGCCCTCTCGAGCAACAAGCGGCGGAATGCTGTGCCTCAAGCAGATCAGTTATTCAAGCTTGAGCTCATGCCAAATGATGTCAAGCTGAATGGCGTGAGCAGCTACCTGAGCTAGTCGAGGTGGGCCTTGTTGATCTTAAAGACAAAGGGTCTGACGGAGTATGTTCTTGGAACGGTTGAAGAACCGGCTGACAAGGCGAGCCCAGAATGGAAGTGGAGTGTTACTGACTCTGATTTTGGCCTGGATGTTGAACTCCCTGATTCCAGCCATTGCAGTGTCTGTTGAGGCATTGCCAAATGCTTCTGCTGTGTGGAGCATGCTGACCACGAGGTATTCCGGTAAGGGAAACCTGATGCTCATGTCTCAATTTTTTTTTGAACGGTCACCGGGGGGAGGGAATCCCCGCTTGAATATATTGTTCAAAAAGCTGCCAAAGCCAAGGGTCACCCCTTAAGCTTTGGCTGATTCAGTTTATAAGGGAAACTGGATCGAAGACCTAAACAAGTTGACCCCGTTTATGAGGAAAACCGGGCCGAAAACCATACAAGAAGATTACAAGAGATGAGAAAAAAGGACGCCCAGGACAAGGCCCGACCAAGCTATCAAATCGAAGGACGAACACCATAGGAGGCACAAGTAGAAGTGGGGTGTCGTCGAAGGATCACAATACCATGACTAAGCAAGCAACCTAACGCACCGCACCGGCGTGCATACTGAACCTCACGACACAACTCAGGAGCAACCACAACCAACGAGTGACAACACGAACCTTGACTGGGATCTCCGCCATGAGAATTCGAGACGATTAGCAAGTTGGGGAGGCATCTTGCATCGTCGAAGAGCAAAGATGAACCAGAACAACACCAAGAGCACTAAGCTCACCGCAACACAATGGCCACCAGGGGAGGTACTTGAACATGCACAGCAACATGGCCGACACCAGGGAACACCACCGAAGACGAACACATAGGAAGCAGGACAGCAGCAACACAAACCACCGTCGACCCCAACCGGCCGCACCACCACCACCAACCTTCCGGCAGCAAGCGACACCCATACAACAACCATGTTGACCTCAAAGATGACGCCTTCAAGAAGGGCTGCGACGTTGGTTGCGCCGCCATCATCCGTACAGGAGGCGTCGCCGCCGCTGGCTCCAGTTGTAGCAAGGCTTTCGCCCAAGTTGATCTGACACACTCTCGAAGACCGGTTGAGAGAGGTGTGAGCTGATCTGCACCACCACAAGTGAGCATGGCCGCCCCGTCGCAGCTCATGGTCAGATTACCACCACAGGCCGGATCGAAGCGAATCCAACCTGCCCAAGGCGCACGCAGCCATACCGGATCTGGGAGGGAGTAGCGCTGCTAGACACATCACCGGCAGGACCCCTACACCACGTAGAGCAGCTCAAACCAGCACCGCGCCGGTCGGAGCACACTACCAACCTCGACACAAAAGGACGCCGACCCGGCTGAGCAGGCCACCTTCGGCTAGGCAGGGCGGGAGCAGAGCCGCCACCAAGAGCCCCCGCCGCGCCCACCACACGCTAGATCCGGGCAGAGCAACCCCGGATCCGCGCCCTACCGAGCCCTAGCGCAAGACACGCCGAGGACCACCATCATGGCCGCCGCACCAGATCGGCCACACCTGCGCCGCCGCGAGATGGGGAAGCCCCGCCACCGCAGTCCAGGCGACGGGCTTTGCCCGACCATGTCATTCGACGGTGGCGAGGGGAGAGGGCGGGGGGAAAGGGAGGCCGGCGGCAGGATTTGGGGCTTCCGCCCGTGTCGCCCTGGAGGAGCGACGCGGGGGACGGGGGGGCTTGGCTGGGTACTTTGGCCATGTCTCAAATTGAAGACAAGATCCATGTTGTTCGTCAAGGTGACAGAAGCGTGCTGTTGTATGTGAATGAGCCGCAACACCTTGGGCAGGATTTGGATCAGTGTGATCCCCTTGAGCTTCCACATGCAGAGTCCATGGAAATTGCCAGGAAGTGAGTTGAGCGCAGGCGTGTAATACATTTTCTAAAGGGCCTAGATCAAGCTTTTGAGAGTAGGCATGCAGCGATACTACATCAGAAGAGGCTTATGTCCCTTGATGAGGCCATTGTTGTGATGTCCCAAGAAGAGGTACACCTACAGTCGAGAAGAGGAGATGGAAATGACTCTGCTTACAGAGCGGCTGTCCAGCGAGGTTATGGGGAGTGTTACAATTGTGGTCAACCAGGGCATATCAGGACCTAGAAGAGTCAGAGGCCAAGGGTACAATGGTGGCAATAGAAGCCGAGGAAGTCGGAATAGGAGTGGCGATTCTTGGAATGCTCCCAAGGCAAATGTAGCTGTTTCAGCTGAAGGGAAGCAGCCTCTAGGAGGACAGGAGACTGCTACCAGCCATGCCAACTTTGTCCGTACAAATGAAGATAACATTGAGCACGCATCAATAGCAGCGCATAAAATAAACTCTGAATGGGTGCTTGATACTGGAGCATCACAACATGTTGCTGGAGACTTTAATGAGTTTAAACCTTATGTTCCATACTCTCTCACACATCAGAAAAACATTCACACAGCAGATGGCACAGCCCAACCCATCACAGGTATTGGGATAGTCAGTTGCACACCGAGCAAGGCCGTTGATGAGGGGGGCCAAAGTGGGCGACCGGCCAGGGCCCCAATAATTTGAGGCCCCCAAATCAGCAGCTAATAGGTATATGTCCAGGTTTAATTAGGGAAAGAGGCGCAGGTCCCCAGCCAAACAGCCAGTACATGAAGATAAGAGGCTTCACTAGCTTACCTTTTTTCTTTACCAATCCCCATCCCTAGTTTCATTTTCTCTTTAAATCCGGATTGCTAAAACGCATCTTCCTGTTCAGGTTGCCCTAGCCGCCGATAGATCAATCGCAGGTGCATGCACGCACCCTCCACAACCGCCTCCATA
The DNA here is from genome assembly GCF_018294505.1 of Triticum aestivum. NCBI lineage: Eukaryota > Viridiplantae > Streptophyta > Magnoliopsida > Poales > Poaceae > Triticum > Triticum aestivum. The sequence goes on along the minus strand of NC_057795.1, from coordinate 331,568,278 downwards.
CGAGGACAGCTAAACCGAGGACCGATGGGCAACCCTGTCCAACGTGAATCACACAGTATTGTCTACTCGCTGTCGTATGTCCGGTATGAAGATTTGCTTAAACTCAGATTTGTTTAATCTCGTGCTCCTCAGTTCTTCATTTAATCTAGGTAAGCACGACCTTTCATATGATATATTTTAAATCTAGGCTTTTAGGTTGTTTTCTAGGCATAATTGCAATGAGCTTTACAACAGTAGCACTGTTTGGTAATTAGTAAATTACAACATTAGCCATTGTATTTTAGATAGATTGTTAACTAACACATTGCTTTATGCCCCGAGAATTCAGATAAATTTATAAAACTATGAACTTTTTAAGTAACTTCAAGTGTGCAAACTTTTACGGGTGTGTACAAAGCAAAACTCCAAAAGTATTTATGTGGATAGCTGGTCATACACAATAGTTGCTGCTTCAAATTTCAAGGTTTATGTTTTTCTTGTTTTCCTACCATGCTAACCTTAAAACTCATTTATTGTTTGAATCATTACAAAGCCTTTAGTCCCAAACAAATTGGGGTAGGCTAGTTGTTTGGTGATACACCGGTCCTTCAGATCTCTCATTACAGACTCCTGCCATGTCAAGTTCGGTCTACCCCGACCTCTCTTGACATCGTCAGCATGCTTTAGCCGTCCGCTATGCACTGGAGCTTCTGGAGGCTAGCGCTGAATACGCCCAAACCATCTCAGACGATGTTGGACAAGCTTCTCTTCAATCAGCGCTACCCCAACTCTATCTCGTATATCATCATTCCGGACTCCGTCCTTTCTCGTGTGGCCACACATCCGTCTCAACATGCGCATCTCCGCCACACCTAACTGTTGAGCATGTCGCCTTTTTAGTCGGCCAACACTCAGCGCCATACAACATTGCGGGTCGAATCGCCGTCCTATAGAACTTGCCTTTTAGCTTTTGTGACACTCTCTTGTCACGGAGAATGCCAGAAGCTTGGCGCCACTTCGTCCATCCCGCCTTGATTCGATGGTTCACATCTTCATCAATATCCCCATCCTTCTGCAGCATTAACCCCAAATATCGAAAGGTGTCCTTCTGAGGCACCACCTGCCCATCAAGGCTAACCTCCTCTCTCGTGCCTAGTAGTACTGAAACCACGCATCATGTACTAGGTTTTAGTTCTACTAAGTCTAAAATCATTCGATTCCAAGGTTTGTCTCCATAGCTCTAACTTCCTATTTACCCCCGTCTGACTATCATCGACTAGCACCACCTCATCCGCAAAGAGCATACATCATGGGATATCTCCTTGCATATCCCTTGTGACCTCATCCATCACCAAAGCAAAAAGATAAGGGCTCAAAGCTAACCCCTGGTGCAGTCTTATTTTAAACGGGAAGTCATCAGTGTCGCCATCACTTGTTCCAACACTTGTCCCAACATTATTGTACATGTCCTTCATGAGGGTAATGTACTTTGCTCGGACTTTGTGTTTCTCCAAGGCCCACCACATGACATTATGCGGTATCTTATGATAGGCCTTCTCCAAGTCAATGAACACCATATGTAGGTCCTTCTTTTGCTCCTTGTATCTCTCCGTAAGTTGTTGTACCAAGAAAATGGCTTCCATGGTCGACCTCCCATGCATGAAACCAAACTGATTTATTGTTTGAATCATTACTTCCATTAAATGATAAATGATATTTGTTTAGGTAGAACATTAGATCTTTTATGACTTTAATACCACATCTACTATTCTAGCATTTAGATTTGATTTATTTATAAATATTATACACATATTTGAAGTATGCTGTAGTTATATGATTATTATAGAATTTAGGGCCCCATTTCTTATTTCGTCCCAGGGCCCCCAATTCCTGGAGACGACCCTGACACCGAGTATTGGAGCATGCTCGGCGTTGCATGCGCCAACTTTTCCCGTTAACTTAGTGTCCTTGAGTGCTTTGGTTGGCCAAATAGATTGCCGAATAATTCTTGGCAAGGTTGTGTTCTTCATCCGCGGGAGATCGACGGGCAGGAGTCTTGAGACTGGAACGAGGCATAGGGGGTTGTGGTACATGGACCACAGCATGTTGGACCAGGAGGGAATGCACATGCTAGCTGCAATTGCTGAGGATAAGGAGACTAGAGCCCTGATCCATTACTGTAGGATGGGACATGTGTTCTGACAAAATGTACCAAGTATTTCCTGATGTAAAGAGTGGTGTGGACAAGAAGAGGCTGAAATGTGATGCGTGTGAGTTTGTTAAACATACCAGAAACTCATATGTGAGTAAGGGGATCAGGAGCATATCTCCTTTTGTGTTAATCCACTCTGATGTATGGACCTGTCCAGTGCTATCTGTCAGTGGTATGAAGTACTTCGTTACATTCATCGCTTGCCATTCTCGGATGACTTGGGTCTATCTTCTAAAACACAAAAATGAAGTGTTTCAAAGTTTTTTATGCAGTATGTTAACAAGGCCATTGGTGCCTTCATGTCAGACAAGGGCATCCTCCATCAAACATCTTGTCGGGACACACCTCCGCGGAATGGAATGGCAGAGAGGAAAAATCACCACCTGCTAGAGGCGGCCCGGGCCCTGATGTTCACCACGAATGTGCCCAAGTTCCTGTGGAGCGAAGTTGTCATGATGCCCGCCCTCTTGATCAACCGCACGCCATCCCAGGTGAGGTATGAAATCACCGTGTGAGTTGGTTTTTGCAGAAAATAAATTCTCAGTTCCACCCAAGGTGTTCGGTTGCACTTGTCTTGTTCGGTATTACACATGACTTGAGGTGCAAGGAAACTAAACATAGACTAATAAAGACTCCTAGACCAATACTAATACTCCTTAACAACCCATACGGGACGAGACTGTTGCGATTAAAAATGTGGACATGACAGACGGAGGTGATCGGAATGGGAACCAAGATAACGATGGGACTCGTAATACGAGTGATAAGACGCCCAGACCGGCGAAACAGTCTGCTCAGTCCGCGAAGGTGCCGACAAATAGGGGGACTGCGCCGACGACGACGCCGACGGCTACACTCAGATTCGGTTCATTCCACGCGGCTTCCGCACCTAGTCGTTTGTGGGGTGACCGGGTAGAGACGGAGGAGCACATGACTCTGCCGGCTTTGTCAGCGGGTACTTCTGGGCTGAGTTTGGAGTCCGGGCACGGTTGTGGCCCGACTGCCGCGTCGGGTGGGACAGAGGGGACCCCAGGATAGGTGGTCATTGTGCGGCCATCTCTTTCCACGCCAAGGAGGGGGCGCTCATCTTCGACGGAGGAGGTGGTGGGAAGTCTTGGGCAGGAGGCCCGACGCTCTTCCCCCTCGCCACCGCGGTCTTCATCAACTTCACCACCGCAATCTGCACCACACCGTGCTTCACCACCCAGGGTGGATGATATCCCCCAGGGTCTTGGGGAGGGGAGGTTGATCGGGGCATCTTCGACGCTAGTGGAGGGGGGAGATAGACCGGTGGGGCAGCCCACAAGGCTGTCACGGTCTCCCTCTCCCACGTCAGTGACTCCAAGAGTGGTCGGGCATGTGGCAGGCGGCCACGTCCCGGCTGATGTCTCTACAGAGGACGTGATTACTTTTGGTGGGGTTTCGGACCCGATGACTGGTGACAGGCTAGTCAATCACCGGATTGAGGCCCAACCAGATGCGGATGACCTGTTGTTGGGGTGTGCCATGCGGGCAGCCAAGCTTCGTGACATCGAAGCAACTACAAGTATGTCTGTTAATACGAATTGTCCCATTCTTCATTTTTCAGAGCATGAAATCGTTAATAATGCGGGTAACTTAGGGATATCTCTTGGTAGTAATGGGAAGGAAATGGCGAAAACAATAAATGATCTGTTTGACTTAGAAGCAGATAGAGCCATGGAGATGATTCGTAATAAACCTATGAATGATGCCGAAATTAATAATCTTGGGGTAACAGCATTACAGAGTCTATGTGAGGATCTAATATCCACTGAGGGGATAGAGAATGAGGAGGGGAGGATGAAACGGGTTCAGAGGGGTATACGGCTCCTTTGAAACCTGATGATAGTCCTATACTTACTGCCCACGATACTTACTGCCCACGCTCAGGAGGAAGACGTGGTGGTGCAGGATAAACCAAAAAAGATCCTGGAAGAGGAAGGTTTATCCTACATCGGCAATACGTAGGAGTGCGAGAGTCAAATTCAAGAAAAAATTCCATGATGATAAATGAAGGGGATCTTTTGGAATAGCAGAGGTCTAGCGGACTTGGCTAAAAGGAGATTCCTTGCGGAAGCATCTGTAGAGCATAAACTCGATTTTATTGCTTTACTGAGACAGGGCGAGATAATTTCACCTCGCAATTCCTCAATACCATATCAGGTGGGGTTGAGTTTGACTAGCACTGTTTACCACCAAGGGGTCGATCCGGAGGAATATTACTTGGGGTTAAGTGCGAAACGCTGGAAGTGGTGAATGTTGTTCGTGGTGACTTTGCCGTCAAATTTCGAGTGAGATCAAAAATTGATGGATTTCGATGGGCGTTGGTGGCTGTGTATGGAGCAGCTCAACCTGAGTTAAAACCTGACTTCCTTGCCGACCTTGTGAGGATATGCGGGGACGAAAGGTTACCTCTTCTAGTAGGGGGTGATTTTAACATATATAGGAGAGAAGAGAAGAATAATGACAACTTCGATGGAAGATGGTCATTTATGTTTAATACGATTATTGAGAGTCTTGATCTGAGGGGAATAGACCGCACTGGCAGACAGTTCACGTGGGCGAACACACTGCCCCATCCGACTTATTAGAAGTTGGACAGGGTTCTAGCCAGTGTTGAATGGGAACAAAAATTTCCCTTGGTAACGGTCCAGGCGTTGCAGAGGGCAATTTCTGACCACACGCCTTTGCTGCTCGACTCTAGGAAGCTACCCATGCGGGCAACAAGAACACTTTCTCCTTCGAACTAGGTTGGTTCGAGAGGGATGTGTCTCCCGAGCATGAACGCAGATTGTGTTGGGTGCACAACAACCCCTTCATGCGCAAGGCCTGCTGGAGGAAGGGCCATTTGACCTTATCGTATGCTTTCTCGAAATCCACTTTGAAGATAACCCCGTCCAGTTTCTTTGAATAAGGAGTGGAAGTACCTTGAAGATCGATTTGAGCAAAAACTAAGCTGCCAGAAGGGCAACCTTATGTCTTATGGGGGTCCGCTAGTGTTGATAAATTCAGTTTTAACTAGCATGCCGATGTTTCTCTTATCTTTTCTTGAAGTACCGGTTGGGGTACGGAAAAGATTAGACTTTTATCCATCTCTTTTTTTCTGGCAATGTGATGAAGTAAAAACGAAATACAGATTAACCATATGGGATATAATTTGCAGACCCAAGGACCAAGGTGGATTAGGGGTTGAGAATTTAGAGGTTAAAAATAGATGCCTACTTAACAGATGGCTATTTAGGTTGTCTGTTGAAGCCGAGGGTACGTGGGTACAAATTTTGCGTAATAAGTACCTACAATCCAAGACATTGGCCCTAATGACTCGCCCTTCTGAAAGGGGTTAATGAGGATGAAAGAAACCTTTTTCCAGAGGGCGAAGTTTAACATTGGTAATGGCAATGGTACGAGATTCTGGCAAGATACATGGTTAGGGGAGATGCCTTTAGCCTTACACGCTCTATAATATTGTACAACGTAAGGAGCTTATGTCGCTACAGTATTATAGTCGGTTCCACTAAACATTCAGTTCAGGAGGGCTTTAGTGGGCGAACGCTGGATATCTTGGCTACATCTGGTCCGTAGGTTGATGGAGGTTCAACTCTCTGACCAGCCAGATACCATTTGATGGAAATTATCCAGGAACGGTAGTTTCACGGTGAAATCTATGTACCTGGACTTAATTAACTTTGGGCCAGTGACGAGATTATTCCACATATGGAAGGTTAAAGTTCCGCTAAGAATCAAAATCTTCATGTGGTTTGTCCACAAGGAAGTGATTCTAACCAAGGATAACCTGGTAAAGCGAAGATGGGTGGGTAGTTCACGATGTTGTTTTTGTGACCAGAATGAAACCATAAAACACCTCTTTCTTGATTATCCTCTCGCCAAACTACTATGGCGCACGATACATATAGCCTTTAACGTTACTCCTCCAATTAGTATCGACACGTTATTTGGGACGTGGCTAACCGGAGTGGAATCAAATATTGTGGGACATATTCGGATAGGGATATGCGCACTACTTTGGGCTATATGGAACTGCAGAAATGATATAATCTTTAACAGGAAAAATTTCATCAACTTTTTGCAGGTTATATACTGAGCCACTGCTTGGATCCATACGTAGTCGTTACTCACTCATGCAGACTCCAGGGAGCTTTTGGCTATTGGGTGCAACTGATGGAAGATGGTAGCACGGGTTATCTACAACCGGTTTGGATGGCGATCCAATAATAGGATATGTGTTTAGTCATCTTGGCCTATTTGTCACTGGTTGTGGCAGTTCTTTTAATCTTTGTTGGTTTTTGCTCCTTTTGTTAGCCTTTACTGAACTTGAGACTTTGTTTGGGAACTTTATTTCAATAAAATGGCTGCATGCATCATTCTGATGCAGAGGCCGGGGGTTATCCTCCTTTTCAAAAGAAAAACCTGTTGGCCTATGTGGTCCAGGCCCATCCATGACTAACCTAAATGGGACGTGTTCATCCCTCTTGTCCACGAGCGCTGTAATACGAGAGAAAGCATGCGCTGCTGCTGCTGGCACATCTCTCTCTCATCCCTACATAAAGTAACCATTGTGTGTTGCGAAGGTATTTACAGGATGTTCAGTATTGGCATAAACATATATAGCCACTAAAAAGAGGAAACATGAGGCAAATAAGTAAAAAAGAAAACAAAAGACTGCACCTTCAAAAACTTGATAAAACATCGACTCTTCGCGAAAGAATGCTTTGATAAAAATATACCTGAAAAGTATGTTTTACAGGAACCATCAGCACCATTACTGTACTCAGATTAAATCGATGGATATTCACGTACTCAGAGCTAGCAGTGTCCATCAGAAGCTTTTGTAGGCTCCTAAAAATAACTTCATATGGGTATTTCAAGGAATTAGCTTCAGATATACAAGGTACCAAGCCAGGCTGATCAATCTCCTGCAAAGTGAGGTAAAAATATGGCCATGAATCTGCTGCAAATACAAAACAAATGTGCAATTCTGAATACTCAACTACACCCTCTGTTCCTAAATATAAGATGTTTTGGCAGTTCAACTTAAACTGCTAAAATGTCTTATATTTAGAAACAGGAGTAGTAGTTAATAAGAATTATTTATGTACCTTCAAGATGTTTGATCGTTCACCTAAAGAAAACATGAAACGATGATTTCTCTGTTGCTCTCTCCCCCTTGGTATAAGGTCTACGACGTTGCCGTCATATCCAATCACATCAGTGGATGCACCAATATCTAGCTTCAAACTCTCCAATGCTTCTAAGTACACACAAAAATCTTCACTCAGCACCTATTTGGAGGGGGGGAAGGTAATTAGCATGTATGGCCGAATCAAGAAAATAATAGAGTAAGTTAAAAATTGAAGCAACACATACAGCACAGTAGCTGATATAGCACAAAGCAAGACAATTTGATTCCGCAAAGCAAGACAACAAAACACACCATGAAGCTTCCATAGATAGCAATCGTCAAAATATTCACATACCATATTATGAAAATGATGATCGTGCTTTTATGAGTGAGGAATGAACATCGAATGGTGGCTATTTAGAAGGAACAATGTATCGACATCACAGCAGATAGTCATTGTATTCGTAGGTAACGTGACAATGTAATTCAGATGTCTGAAAAAGACAATTTGATTGATACCATATAGAGAAAAAAGGTAAGAGGCAAGTCAAGGACAAGGAAAGGATGAGATGAATTGATGAATGTTGATGCCAAATGAAAGGAAGCATAGTCCATCTAAATGTTGATATTTCACTAAATTAAAATCCATTCATCAAAATACAGACAATCAAAAGCAAGCAGAGCCTCAGCCTACTGCCATCTATTTCCACCAGAATTCCAACCATGAGGCCTGTCATATTTCATCACCAGCCAAAAGTCACCTGCTCAACATGTATGTTGATCTCCCAGTACCTAATAGCTCAGGCATGACACAAGTGATATGTCTTGAAAACTCTCTTCATACTCCTCAGCCAATCATGTAGTCATGGACAGACATGGGAAAACATATTTTCTCTCGAAAAAAAAGTGGAAATAATTTCACACAGCTTTACCTTGTTCATTTTATCAACATATGCTGCACAGACATCATTATATTTCTCGATTCCATGCTCTTTAAGAAAGAGAACAAGATACCTGAGAGAACCATGCAAGCAATAATCAGCTCCTGTAGGAAATTATCAGAATGCTTACGGTATCTTGCACATGCACCAGTGACATGACTAATTGAAATAAAGCAAATGATGATGTCATGTTGTCTTGTTTTGTTCATTAGTGCAACGACAGGACTAAAGAGGCTAGATTAACTGAAAAAATATACTCCTTCCGTCCGGAATTACTTGTCTCAGACATGGATGTATCTAGATGTATTTTTAGTTCTAGATACATCCATTTCTATCCATTTTTGAGACAAGTAATTCGGGACGGAGGGAGTATATCATAGAAAATAACGCTAGAAGTTGGCTTCCAACTTCTAAATTTTATGAACTTCACCATAGCAAGTGGCTGTTTGTTCTGCGTTTCTTGTTGTCTTTAATTATTCCAAACTCAAATGGTTTTCCTTACCCCGATCCACTTAGTTGGAAAATCAAGCATGAACTGACTTTAAGAAAACCAAAAATGCATACAGCTTTCAGGCACATATAGTCTAACGTGAATGAGAAGAGTATAGGTACAATTCTTCATACATCCAGGAACATGAGATTTAATACCATGAAGATAACTACTGTGTAGAGAGGACAGAATGGCTAGATATTCCATAGACATTTAATTTTCCACCATGTATACCTATACTTCTGAAGCAAATTTTGTTGAAGTATCTGGACATTAGTTCCAGGCTTTCTCATGGAAGAGAATATCCCAATGACATAGGCGGACACCTGACAAAGTAAATAATGGAAAATAAATGGTAAGCATCACACCTGTAGTAAATATTTACAGTAATTAACGGAGGAAAGCAAAATGTAAGAACACAAACAGATTTCAGTTAGCTTGAAAACCAGGACATAAAGCAATCGTTAATCTATATGAATGCATTCTTAGGTAACCTTTGATAGTGCCTTTTTCCGAAGCCTTTCCAGTTCTTGCTTAACATCTTTCAGAGCTTTTGATGCATTAATCAATGTATCAACTTGAGCAAATCTCAACTTTTTGCTCAACATGTTTAGACTTTTGATATAATCATCATTTACCTGCCAAAAGAAACTGGAATAGCAAGTCATTGAACTTATTATATTCATGCATCAGCAAATATGTGATTTAGGTAAACAAAAGGAGAATGATGTTTCTTTGAAAAAGAGAAACATCTTAAGTTCCATTTATTGGGTGGCTTGCTGGTTCCAGATGCTACTAGATCCATGATGTTTTCTTTGAAAAGGAAAAACATCTGAAGTTCTATGTTGTTTTCTTTGGAAAAGGGCCAACACCACATCTAAAGAAAGCTTAAACAGCGTCTTACAGATGCTCAACAGAACTTTTAGTGCGTAAAGAAAGCATTGGAATTGCCAGCTTACGCACAGTTTGTGGTTGCTCAAATATGATATGCTAAATTTATTTATAATCTGCTGTAGAAGAATAGGCACGGAAGCAGGAAAGGGTGGTTAGCCAACCAATAGATAGGCAAAAGCTGGTTGGCAAATGGTGCATTGTGGTAGATTATGATGATCCCGTTTACCGTTTAAATAACCAACTTTTCCTACTTTTGTGCCTATTTTTCTACAGCAGATTATAGAGTAAGTTCAGCGCAACACAGTTCAGCTGCCACAATCGAACCTTAAAATACAACTACTACACAGAAAACCAGGTAATGTTGGCCAACAATTACGAAAAGGCTGCAACTAAAAAGCATTAACCAAAACATACATAAGAACTCCTGCTAATTCCTTCAAAAGGATACCAGCATACCAGGGTTCGATCTTGTAATGAATATATGTGCATATTGGAAAGCAGCTTGAGGACAATCTGCGTGTTCCAGGAGGGGGGTGCAATGTTGTTCACGTATTGGACGAGGATAGCAGCATCAGCAGATTGGATAGGTTGTGTTGGAGCTACAGAGCCAAGTTGGACACTCAGGAATAGAAGGAGAATCAGGAAATAACAGGATTCGGATAGTCCAGAAATACTAAGAAAGAGTGTACCAGCTGGTAGGGAAAGATATATTAGGGAGCCCAGTTGTACTAGGAAAGATCTAATGAACTGAGTCATCTATAGGAAATGTCAAAACCTAAGCATCCAGCATATGAGAATGCTCATATTCTTTTGACGCAAGCAGTAAGAAACAAATCTCTGTACGCTATCATTCGATCCACTAGTTCACTCATCCCAACATGTCTACTACCCCCCCCCCCCCCCCCCTCTTCAAGCATGCTGTCTAGCCGTCTTCACTGCGGTAAGAAAAAATGTATGTCTGTGGATCCACGAGACCACAACTTTCTGCACAGCTTGGCATTCATTACTCATCTAAACGGGACAAAATAGATGATTCTGGTACAGGGATAGCAAGCTTCCACGCACCCCTATCCATGGCTAGTTCTTTGGTGATACTCCGGTCCTTCAGATCTCTCTTTACGGACTCCTCCCATGTCAAGTTCGGTCTACCCGACCCCTCTTGACATTGTCAGACGCTTTAGCCGTCCGCTATGCATTGTGGCTTCTGGAGGCCTGCGCTGAATATGCCCAATCCATCTCAGACGATGTTGGACAAGCTTCTCTTCAATCGGTGCTACCCCAACTCAATCACGTATATCATCATTCCGGACCCAGTCCTTCCTTGTGTGGCCACACATCCATCTTAACATGCGCATCTCCGCCACACCTAACTGTTGAACATGTCGCCTTTTAGTTGGCCAACACTCAGCACCATACAACATTGCAGGCTGAATCGCTGTCCTATAGAACCTGACTTCTAGCTTTTGTGGCACTCTCTTGTCATAGAGAACGCCAGAATCTTAGCACCACTTCATCCATCCGGCTTTGATTCGATGGTTCACATCTTCATCGATATCCCCATCCTTCTGCAACATCGACCCCAAATATCGAAAGGTGCCCTTCTGAGGCACCACCTGCCCATCAAGGCTAACCTCCTCCTCGTGCCTAGTAGTACTGAAACCGCACCTCATGTACTCAGTTTTAGTTCTACCAAGTCAAAAACCTATCGATTCCATATGAGCAAACAAAAACAAAAATCCATATGAATGCCAATAATTTGATAGCAACTGAGAACAGGATAAGAATAAGATATACTGGATCGTCCTAACTATTGAAGATGATAATGATGGCCTAGTGGGGTGGTGCTGAACTCAACATTTAGAAATCACTGTTTTTAGTGCACTCCGCCCTTGAACAATCATGTCTAACTAAAACAACAAATATTAGACAGCACATTAACATACAGAGTAAATAGTACAGTAACTGTTTATCACATGCACTGATGCACACATATACTTTCATCTACATGTGCTGATGTGCATGAAGAGAAAAATATTGAAGTCACTGGCTCATAGCTACTAAAAACCGTCAAGACTTGCAGTGTGGAACAAAGGAACTCAAAAGTAACCTATCATACTGGAAAACCCCCGCATCAAATTGCAGAGTTGTTGTTAGATGCTTACCTCCCCATCAATTATAACATTAACCAAACCAGGAGGAGCGACAATTTCTTCGACAAATGCTGCAAGCTTTGTCTCAGCCAACTGTACAGCATAAGCTCCCGTATCAGCCCATTAATATTTATTGAACCATTAAAGTAAACATTATGAGTGCATCAAATATGCTACTGCTGCCAATTAATATTTTACCATTCAATTTTGTATCACACCAAAACTAAACTTCCGAGTAACTCTTGTTACTTGTAAAAGTATTTTGTTAAGTGAAGAATTTCTGTACCTATATAAGATTATCGCACAGTCTCGGTGAAAGCCTAACAGGATTGTCCTTACCTTCCGGTTCTTCAGCCTCACACCCAAGTCCAAGGATTTCTCATGGAGACTTCTAAGTTCCGAGCTTAAAGAACCAATGTGAACCTGACATACAACAACACGTAATTTCAATAATATGATTATGGTCACAAGCTGGTTGTGTGGGAAGCTAGGAGTTACTGTTGAACATCTATTTGCAAATTGTATCACAAAACTAAAAGTTTTAGGGAGCACACTTCCCCATCAGGTATGGCCACCCAAGCCTCCCCAACGCTCTCCATTTCAGGTCTACTTTGTTGATGCAAGGATTCCTCCCCCTCCAGTCGCCGTTGCAAGCCAACACCTGCGGTGAGGGCAAGGATGTCGGGTCAGGGGCAGTGCTGACAGATGGCAACAGTTATTGTGTGATACTCGCCTTGCCTAGCGCTGCCTCACTAGTCCCACTTCCATAACAAGCACTGTCTCACTTTCTCAGGCTTTCAAACTTCAGTGCTCTGTGAGCTTACGACGGTTATGGTCTAATTGATCGGCTAGTAGTATGGCAATAACACCCCATTTGTCCTGCACTGTCTGATCAAGTACCAACCCAAAGCCAGGTTAACAGGGTTCCCCACATCCAGTCTTCTTCCACTGGTGATTGCTCGTTCTGAGTTCAGCGACCTCTGCTCCCAACTCCAGAGGCACTGAAAGAATGGCAACTAGATGGCAAAGAGTGCATGACAGCCGATAAGCCTCGTATAATGGCAAAGGACCATGAAAGAATGAACTTCTCAGGTCCCACAAATATGGTAGGCGACGGCAAACACAACCATTTGCTGCAATATACTAAGTGGGACTGATGGCAAGAAGGTTCATTAGAATGGGCAATCATACGCCTAACACTGGGTTAGCGAGTTCTAGATGCACTCCCTCCCCTTGGACCTCCTCTTTCTTTATAATTGTTTTCTCTTTCCTCTCTTTACCATGAGGCATTGAATGAGTGGCAACCAGACAGCAGAAGGCTTGGTTGTATGTAAGTCGTGCAGCGTGGCAAGGCCACGGACCAGCAATCTAAAAGGCATGATGGACAATGATAACCACAGTTGTTGAGCATCAATCAATATACTGAGCCAATGTATTGCCAATCAGAAAGTACCCACCATGTGACAGAATGGGTTCAAAGCATGATGAGTCATGGGCAGAAAAATGAATCTGAGACTGCATTGAGAGATATTCATATTGTACTATGCATTCTTCTCTATCTCTCATATTTCTTCATTTGTACCCCCCATCCCACCCATGCACACACACTCAATCCTGGTAGTACTGAATTCAACGCTGGGCCTGCCCTACCTAAGCAACATAGAGTTCAGGTGGGCAGTGGGCTACTTTGACACGTAACAGGTCTCACGTATGACCAAATAAATTCTGACAGACTATCAGTTTAATACAACAACAAAGCCTTTAGTCCCAAACAAGTTGGGGTAGGCTAGAGGTAAAACCCATAAGATCTCGCGACCAACTCATGGTTCTGACACATGGATAGCAGCAAGCTTCCACACACCCCTGTCTATGGCTAGTTCTTTGGTGATACTCCAGTCCTTCAGATCTCTCTTTACGGACTCCTCCCATGTCAAGTTCAGTCTACCCCGACGTCTCTTGACATTATCCACACGCTTTAGCGTCCGCTATGCACTGGAGCTTTTGGAGGCCTACGCTCAATATGCCCAAACCATCTCAGATGATGTTGGACAAGCTTCTCTTCAATCGGTGCTACCCCAACTCTATCCCGTATCTCATCATTCCGGATTCGGTCCTTCCTTGTGTGGCCACACATCCATCTCAACATGCGCATCTCCGCCACACCTAACTGTTGAACATGTCGCCTTTTAGTCGGCCAACACTCAGCGCCATACAACATTGCAGGTCGAATCGCCGTCCTATAGAACTTGCCTTTTAGCTTTGTGGCACTCTCTTGTCACAGAGAATGCCAGAAGCTTAGGGACCACTTCATCTATCCGGATTTGATTCGATGGTTCACATCTTCAACGACATCCCCATCCTTCTGCAACATTGACCCCAAATATCGAAAGGTGTCCTTCTCAGGCACCACATGCCCATCAAGGCTAACCTCCTCCTCCTCGTGCCTAGTAGTACTGAAACCGCACCACATGTACTCAGTTTTAGTTCTACTAACTCCAAAATCTTTCGATTCCAAGGTTTGTCTCCATAGCTCTAACTTTCTATTGACCCCCATCCGACTATCATCAACTAGCACCACATCATCAGCAAAGAGCATACACCATGGGATATCTCCTTATATATCCCTTGTGACCTCATCCATCACCAAAGCAAAAAGATAAGGGCTCAAAGCTGAACGCTGGTGTAGTCCTATTTCAATCGGGAAGTCATCAGTGTCGCCATCACTTGTTCGAACACTTGTCACAACATCATCATACATGTCCTTGATGAGGGCAATGTACTTTGTTGGGACTTTGTGTTTCTCCAAGGCCACCACATGACATTTCGCGGTATCTTATCATAGGCCTTCTCTAGGTCAATGAACACCATATGCAGGTCCTTTTGCTCCACATATCTCTACATAAGTTGTCCAACCAAGAAAATGGCTTCCATGGTCGACCTCCCAGGCATGAAACCAAACTGATTTTTGGCCACGCTTGTCATTTTTCTTACGCGGTGCTCAATGACTCTCTCCCATAGCTTCATTGTATGGCTCATCAGCTTAATTCCATGGTAATCAGTACAGCTCTGAACATCCCCCTTGTTCTTGAAGATTGGTACTAATATACTCCATCTCCATTCTTCTGGCATCTTGTTTGCCCGAAAAATGAGGTTGAAAAGCTTGGTTAGCCATACTATCGCTATGTCCCCGTGGCCTCTCCACACCGCAATGGGGATACAGCCTATCAATTTAATAAAAATTGAAAATTAAACATTCAAATAAGCAGTCGCGCCATGCTAGCTACATCCCCACACTTTACATATTGACATGTATGAAATCTCAACATTTTTCTTATAACATCAACACCATACATATTCTCCCTTGGAGAAAAAGCTAACCTACTGCAACAGAAAGGTTATCAAATAAATAAGGACCCTACATGTACTAGACAGGTAATCAAGAATATACCTGAAATCCACTAAGAAGTGATCCTATTTGAGATAAAACAATGTCACAGTCATGAATCTGATCATGCAACAGAACTAGGCTGTCATTATCTTTTATATAATCCTGTAGACATGAAGAAAGATCATCTTAAGATCTAGATATTTCCATGCAATTTTGTACGTAAAAGTTTAGAAACATATAATTGAAATATGCAAAACATCACGGCACAGCTATGTTGAAGATTAAGAAACTATGCAAGAGACCTTCCATTGGTTATTTCATACATTATAGGAATCACAAAATAGTTAGCAAAATATAAGTCACAACACATCGCCCAGACTCATTATAAGTATCAGAATCAATACCTTCTAAAAAATGGTAACATGCCATGTCTAAGTACCAGCACTAATTGTAAATCCTACTTCTCTAGGTCTGTTGCACAAAACTTCCTATCACTGCTGATTTGTGACTTTTGTTATGTCCATGTCTACCTGCTAGAGCTTTGAATTTAGTTCTTGAGTAACATAAGAGTCATTCGTAAGAGAAAAGCAAGCATCAGTAGATGAGTCCTTTTGAACAGATGATACAGCAGTCCATTGTTTTGAAGTTCAAGACAATATGCGGGTAAATGAAGCTAGGAAAAATATAGATTTAGCTTGTACCATATAGCAAGCAAACAGGACAACAAAGACTCAAAACAAGTTTAATCATGCTCTGCTCAAAGAAAAACTGGCTAGAATCATATCATTAGAAATAATATTTGTCCTAACTTGCTGCCATAAACAGTGAATCATTCAAACTCCTTCTCTTTCCTTTGAATATAGCTCCAGCAAGGAAAATGTAGAACAAATCTAGTCTAAAGAAACAATCAGTAGTACCATGCAATAATCCAATATCCAACGCTTTGGAAGACACACATGCCACAACTGTGTGTAAGTTTTATTAGCAGATTGGTGACATAGCTGAAGCTTGCAGAAACACGTACTTGAATCAGATCCTGTTCAATATGGCCTAGGTTGCCTTCCACCATGGTTGCCATGGCACGCTGTTTTTCACCGTTGGCTAGAATACTTATTAGCACCTGGAAAACAGCACAGAGAAGCGTATGACCCTTGATATTATCATATGAAAAAAGAAAGATCGTGCTTCAAGAACCTGAGCAGTGTATGTAGCGGTGGAAGCTAATTAATGGCCCATAGCATAGGTCTCATTTATTTCAGGATTTCTTTCATTTTATTTTTTTGGAAAAAGAACAGCAGACATCTTTTGGAATGGTAAGGAAATCGGATAACAGGCATTTGGTGGTCCAAAATATACTCCCTCCGCCCGGAATTACTTGTCGCAGAAATGGATAAAAGTGGATGTATCTAGAACTAAAATACGTCTAGATACATCCATTTCTTTGACAAGTATTTTCGGACGGAGGGAGTAGCATACATGTTAAAACCATCAATAACAAATAAAGACGCTACATACACTGCGCCATTAATATGCAATCAGTACTTCATCAAGTCAAAGTTGCAAATTTGCAGTCATTAATAACTAAAAGTCGTTAAAGTGCAACACTCCAATGGTAAGAACAGTTAATTCAGACCATTGTTATATGGAAATGGAGAATGAGGATTAGTGGGCTTTAGACTCACATCATAGTGCTTGTGCTCCTCAAGTTCCTTGTCCAGCCCATCCAATGATATATCCTTACTGTTCCAGCAAATAACCAACAATGAAGATTCCATGACTGCAGAAAGTAACCTTCTCTCGCACAAACAAGCAATGTAACACTCTCGACTACAGCAAATATGTTTAGCTAAGGTAACAGGGAAAAATCATAGTGTCCTACTCCTATACTTTCCTTACAAGCATGCATTGTAAGCTAATTGCATTGCTCATCAATGCTACTAGGGTGGTAGTACCTTAACGCATCTTCATCAAAGAAAAATCCACCAAAGAATTCTTCGTACTGCTGTTCCTGGACAGCCGCCATGCAGCTGTTTTCAGTTCCTGCAATAATCACCCTTCTTTTAGTTCTTGTAAGAGATGGTGAATAAATAACTGATGCAGATTCTGTCATGGGGTAAACTGCATTTCTCGTCTGATATATAAAAGCAAAAAACCAAGGAATTCTTCTCTCCAGCCTAACCCACTGCACTCAACTGAATCAACAGTCCACCGCATACTCAGCTGAATAAACCCTAAAATTACAGAAGAATCACCCAAGGCTGAAACATAGTCGAAGACACAAGGCTTAAAACAGTTGGGACCCTAATTTTGTTCGGGGTAAAAAACGGCTCTTAGTAGCAGTAGTTCGTGTATTAATTATTAACAGTAGATCAAATGAGACCCACGAAGAGCGGAGATTTGATCGGATTCGATTGTTGGCGGCAAGGAAAACGAACAAGAACCCAAACGGAGTTAGGGCATTCTCACCAACAAAAGGAATAGGCCAATCTAGCGGCGGGGAGGGGGAGGGGGAGGAGGAGGACTACCAGGAAGAGCTCCCTGGCGTTGCTAGTGGGAGGGAACTAGGAGCGGCTCGGGCGAAGAGGTCATGGTAGCGAGAGAATTGGGGCGGACGAACAGGCGGGGAAGCCCGCCACACGTGAGGCTGAGGACCTCGCCCTGCCCCCACGCTCCGAGTTCCTCGCTCCGCCGCGGAACCCATCCCGAGCGGCGCTGGGGGGGTCCAAGGAGCCCTCGCGCGACGATCCCGGCGAGACCCTAGTGAGCAAAATCGCGATTACCAGCTTCATTTCGCGATTAGCGCATTGCGCCGGGGGCAGGGCCGTGGCACTTTTCAGCGGGAAAACTGAGAAAGTAGCGGGTATTTTTTTCGCGCGGCAGGGCGCTGGCTCCAACGGCGGCTATAAAATATTGAGTGTGCAAGTCTGCTCCACACGCTACAAAAAGATACGCGCGTACAGCACAAACAACATTTGACACTTCAAACAAAACCAAAAAGATCAAACACATAAACATAAATCAACAATAAATAGTTTAATTTTATTACAACTCAAACAAATAGTTTATCTTTCAATACAACAACTAGTTCAACAATACAACATCAAACATACAAATCACTCGTTTTGTCGGCCATTTCATGCCCACCACTTCTCGATTAGATCCTTCTAAAGATCATCATGCGTTTCGCTTTGTCGAACACCTTGTGGGCGTCGAGCGGCAGTGGGCGGTCGGGCGCTGTTCGTCGGAGAAATGGCGCGTTCGAGGGGCGGCGGCGACTGGAGGGAGGTGGAGGAAGCAGCGGTGGAGCGGGGATAGCCAGGGAAGCGTCGTCGGGTCACCGAATCAAATGGGAAGGTGCGAGCAGCGGCGCCAGCGCCTGGATATGACGGTAATTGAAAGTTGCGGCGCGGGTGCTCGAGTGTGTAGCGCGCGATGCGATTAGAGTTGTTCTGTTGGAAAGGAGTTTAAAAGGAAAAGATCAGTGCTATTCATACACTTCGATGAGTTCAAAGCATATTTTGGGGTTTATAAGGTATTCCACATTAGTTTATTCTTCAGAGAGAATCGGAGGTGACCAGCTAGTTGGGTTTACCTGCAAACATCCTATGTGGCTTGATACAATTTCAGTTGGCAGTGGCTGGGAAGCAACTATCTCGTTGGGGACTTGTTCGTCGTCTTGTTGTTCAGCAATTGGCATGTTGCCTTGCAGTTATTGTGTTGAGGCTCAGATGGCTTTGGTTTGAATGGAAAGAGTCGTCCAAGCTCTGGGTCGGTCTGGGCAACCTTGCACCAAGGAGGACCATGATTTTTTCTACGCCTCCACTTCCATCATCATGCGCAATGGGGCCAAAACGCCTTTTTGGGACTCCCCCTGGCTGCTTGGCCACAAGCCGAAGGACATTGCACCTCTCGTCTTTGAAGCCTCGAGGAGAAAGAAATGGAAGGTGCAAGAAGCTGTCACAGAGAATGCTTGGATGCTTATGATCAGACGAGACATCACCATCACTGGCCAGCATGTGCGGGAATTTTTCACCCTCTCGATGCTCATCCACGACATACACCTCGACATCCACTCTGAGGATGACATCATTTGGAAGCACTCTCTGGATGGCTCATATTCGGCGTCCACTGCATACAAGGCACAATTTTTGGGTTTGACGCTTTCCCCCATGGACTCCATGGTCTGGAAAATGTGGGCGCCCCCAGAGGTCAAATTCTTCTCCTAGCTGGCCTTACAGTATCGGATTTGGACCGCCGACAGGCTTGAGCGACGTGGCTGGGACAACTGTGGTCTTTGCCCGCTCTGTAAGCGGGTGCAAGAGTCGGGCGTCCACCTATTCGCCAAATGTCGCTTCATCTTGAGGCTTTGGCGGATGCTCATTGACAAGTATGGGCTTGTGCATCTAGACCCTTCTAACTGGCACCTTGAGGATTCCCTCCTCTCTTGTGGGATAAGCGCACCAATTCGAGCATCCCGGATCGTCGAGCCATGGCCTCCCTTACCATACTTGTATCCTGGACAATTTGGAACGAGAGGAACGCTAGAGTCTTCCACCATAAAGAGACGCCACCGCCAATCCTTCTCAAGCTTATTATAGATGAGGCCAACCTATGGGTTACTGCAGGGGCTAAACAATTAGGGAAAAGTGTATTGAGCGAGTAATTGTCATGCCATACTACGGCCTTGTGTAACTCTGCAAAACTCTATTCTCCTCTACTTTAATAGATGAGACAAATCTTTTGCCTTCGTTTCGAAAAAAATGTGTTCTGGTAGTCGACATCTTACAATGCCTCAGAAATATTTCTTAAATCTACCGGTTTTAAAAAGAAGTACCAACGCTTTGAGAAATGGCACAATTAATTACCCGGTTGAAAACTTCCTTGAGGCACTCCCCTCCCCCCCTCCCGAGGAGCGTCGCTGCCCTCGTCCCTTTGCCCCGTCCCCCCTCCCTCACCGCTGCCGATGGCGTCGCCGGCCAAAGGTCGCGTGGCGTAGGCGGTAGTGGGGCGGCTCTCTCCCTCGCATGGGTGGCGGTCGTCGCGGGGCGGCCTCCCTTGCTCGGTGGCGTCGGGCGCCGGCCTGCCTCTGTCCCGGCTGCCCTCCTCCTTCTCGCGTCCTGGTGACCTGCCGGCGCCACTTCCTCTCCTCCTCCTCCCCCTTCTCCTTGGCTCGTGGTGTTTGGAGGCCCAGGGGTGTGCTGGCAGCGGATCTAGCAAACCCTGCTCAGATCCGGCTCGTGGTGGCGATTGGCAACTGCAGTGGTGACCGATGGCCCCTCTAACATGGTGGTGCTGCAGCCGGGGTTCATCCTCCTCTGGTGGGGTGGCTGGTCCTGGCCAGGGCGTGGAGACGCAGGGGTGTGATGTGCGCGGCTGGTCTCTTGCTGGATCCGGTCAGATCTAGCGTGGGGGTCGGCTGGCGGCGCATGGAATTAGTGGTGTGTGCCCGGCGGCTCCGGCGCTTGGAGCTCGTCGGGCGTGGCCACTGATCCGGTCGTGGGTGGCGGCGTGGGGAGGTCTGGCGGTGGTGGCCTCCCGGTGTCTTGGCGGCTTCACGGTGGCTCGACGGATCTGCCCGCGGCAACGGCCAGCTTCTCCGACGTCGGCTCGTCTATGTTCGGACTGTCTCGACCTTCTCCCCATCTACTCCTCGTCCGGGCGCTACTCCCATCAAAGGGCTGGTCCTCTTCCAGCTGCGGTCCACCGCTCGTTTCGCGCCCGATGCTCCAGGATCGAGCTCGTCTCGCGCACAATGCAACATGATCGAGTTCGTCTCGCGCACGGTGCAACAGGACCGACCTCGTCCCCCTCTCGGTCCTGCAGGACCGAGCTCGTCTCGCACTCGCAGTAGCAGGACGGATCGGTGGATGCCAGTTCTGGCCGGCCCATCGGGTCTCGATATTGGGGGTTGCCCAGGGGTGCGAAAGGTTGGACCTTTCCACTCGTCTCTTTTGCTGGGGTTGACGTGGGTCTCGTGTGAGGTGGTGTCAAGGTCTTGGATGCCGTGGGCAGCGGCCTTGGTGGTGGTAGCATGGTGCTCTTGGGCAGAGCATGTGCCTTGGCGCTGCCCGGTCACCATGCCCGTGTGGGCGGCATGGTTGCCGGGGTGTGGCATTCGATGGCAGTGAGTATTGGCCGAGGTGAAAACCTGTTCTATCTTCGGACGGACTGGCGGCAGCGAAGATCGTTCCGTTCTTAAAGGCGTCGTCGCGGCTCTCATTGCCCATCATGCGGCTTCAGGGGAAACTCTGATCCTAGGAGCACATGGTTCGACATATGTAGCTTCATCTCTTCGTGGCGGTAGTGCTAGGGGTGGTGTTGCTGCGCTCAACGCCTATGTATCCTGCCTTGGGTGTGTGCGTGTGTTGTGATGACGTGTGTTTGTACTGGATGTTTGATGGTCGGTTCTTTATATATAAAGCGGGGCAAAAGCCTTTTTCGGTAATTACCCGATTATCAAACATATCAAGGTCAGACAATTTTCTCATGGTCTTTGTCTCCAAATTGACATGTGTGTCAACTTCAGCAACCATCTGCCGAGGCAGATTGATGTGTTCAATACGGGTGACACCACCACACATCCTGTAAGTTAAATAGGAAGAGGTATCAGAAGATAATATGTTAATGTTATGGTCTTATATAAAAACAACAGAAATCAGAAATATTGATAAATGAACCAGTCGCAGAGAGGAATTAGGAAGGTAACAACCACTAACATGAAAGAACAGAAGAATTCTGCTGTCCCTGACATGTATGAATAGCACCGTCTGAGTAAAATAAAAAAAATGATGCAAAGGAAAGGGAAAAGACGACAACAATCATGTTATAGAAGTCTCACATATCAGTCAGGTCCTCGTTAATATATCACCATCATGCGACACTGCCACTTACACCCTTGTGCCCTATTAAAGGAGTAGCTTATGATCATCTACACGGAGTGGGGCTAACCATCACAAGTCGTCACCAATGTACCCTGATAAGCGTAAAGCATGCTCATGATCACAAGTCTTCACCAATGTACCAACAAATATAACTATAACTGGTTCAGTGTTACTAAGCGCCATACCAATTTCAGCTCTTGGAACATCTCATATGCTTCGTGGTGTTCAAAACGTTTTTGAAGTCCCGGGTTTAAGCCATAAAGCATAGCACACTAAACTGTCAATTAGTCATTATATCGAGCTTGCCAAACGTTCATAACATCTGCATCTATTCCTACAATAGGTCTGTCACCTAGCGGTGCATCAAGGACATATTCTTCTATGCAACAATGAGGATAATCCTCAGATCATGGACCTAGTCCGCATCATTGCTACTATCATCTTTCCACTTATTTTTCTCTAGGAACATATCAAAAATAGGAGAGCTATATCGCGAGCTATTGATCTACAACATAATTTGCAAATACTATAAGACTAAGTTCATGATAAATTAAGTTCAATTAATCAAATTACTAAAGAACTACCACTTAAATAGACATCCCTCAAGTCATCTAAGTGACACGTGATCCAAATCAACTAACCCATGTCCGATCATCACGTGAGATGGGGTAGTCATCAATGGTGAACATCTCTATGTTGATCATATCTACTATATGATTTACATTCGGTCTTTCGATCTCCAGTGTTTCAAAGCCATGTCTGTACATGCTAGGCTCGTCAAGTTTAACCCAAGCATTCTGCATGTGCAAAATTGTCTTACACCCATTGTATGTGAACGTAGAGTCTACCCGATCATCATGTAGTGTCTCAACACGACGAACTGTAACAACGGTGCAAACTCAAGGAGAACACTTTTATCTTGAAATTTAGTGAAGGGGTCATATTATAATGTTGCCACCGTACTAAGCAAAATAAGATGCATAAAAGATAAACATCACATGCAATCAAAATATGTGACATGATATGGCCATCATTATCTCGTGCTTTTGATCTCCATCTCCAAAGCATCGTCATGATCTCCATCGTCCCCGGCTTGACACCTTGATCTCCATTGTTGAGTCGTGGTCATCTCGCCAACTATTTCCTCTACAACTATCGCTAACACATAGTGATAAAGTAAAGCAATTACATGGCGTTTGCATTTCATAAAATAAAGAGACAACCATAAGGCTCCTTGTAGGACCTTGAGAAGAGGTGTCTAGAGGGGGGGTGATTAGACACTAAGTGACAAAGTTGCAGTTTTTAAGTTCTTAAAGTTTAGGTGGAGTTTAGGCACAAGTTTAACACTCACAATACATATCAAGCAAGCATGCAAAGAGTATATGAGCAGCGGAAAGTAAAGCATGCAACTTTCAACAATGTAAAGGGAAGGGTTTTAGAGGATTCAAATGCAATTGGAGACACCGATGTTTTGGCGTGGTTCCGATAGGTGGTGCTATCGTACATCCACGTTGATGGAGACTTCAACCCACGAAGGGTAACGGTTGCACGAGTCCACGGAGGGCTCAACCCACGAAGGGTCCACGAAGAAGCAACCTTGTCTATCCCACCATGGCCATCGCCCACGAAGGACTTGCCTCACTAGCGGTAGATCTTCACGAAGTAGGCGATCTCCTTGCCCTTACAAACTCCTTGGTTCAACTCCACAATCTTGTCGGAGGCTCCCAAGTGACACCTAGCCAATCTAGGAGACACCACTCTCCAAGAAGTAACAAATGGTGCGTTGATGATGAACTCCTTGCTCTTGTGCTTCAAATGATAGTCTCCCCAACACTCAACTCTCTCTCATGGGATTTGGATCTGGTGGAAAGAAGATTTGAGTGGAAAGCAACTTGGCGAAGGCTAGAGATCAAGATTCATATGGTAGGAATGGAATATCTTGGCCTCAGCACATGAGTAGGTAGTTCTCTCTCAGAAAATGTATGCTGGGAGTGTAGGTTCAGTCTGATGGCTCTCCCCACGAATGAAGAGGAGGTGGAGGGGTATATATAGCCTCCACAGAAAATCTAACCATTACACACAACTTGCCAAACTCGGTGGGACCGAATTGGTAAACTCGGTCGGACCGATTTAGCAAATCTAGTGACCGTTAGGATTTTTGGTGGGACCGATATGCAACTCGGTAAGACCGATATGGTTAGGGTTAGGGCATAACGTAATCTCGATGAGACCGATTACACAAACTCGGTGAGACCGATTTTGGTAATAAGCTTTCCAAAGAGTTGGTCAGGCAAACTCGGTTGGACCGATTACACAAACTCGGTAGGACCAATTTTGGTAATAAGTTAACCAGGAAGTTTGCATTGTAATCTCGGTAGTACCAATTTCTCAAAATCGGTAAGACCGATTTTGGTAATGGACATACACAGAGAGATTACAATCCCATCTCGGTAGGACCGAGATCCCTATCAGTGAGACTGATTTGCCTATGGTTTGTGGCAGTGGCTATGACATTTGAACTCGGTGGCGCCGGATAGAAAGAATCAGTGTGGCCGAGTTTGACTTTAGGTTTGGGTCATATGTGTGGAAGTGGGAAAGTAGTTGAGGGTTTTGGAGCATATCACTAAGCACCGTGGAGCAAGAAACTCATTAAGCAACACCTCATCCCTTCTTGATAGTATTGGCTTTTCCTATAGACTCAATGTGATCTTGGATCACTAAAATATAAAATGAAGAGTCTTGAGCTTGAAGCTTGAGCCAATCCTTTGTCCTTAGCATCTTGAAGGAGTTCCCACATCCTTTAGTCCATGCCACTCCATTGTTGAACTTATCTGAAACATACTAGATAAAAGTGTTAGTCCAACAAGAGATATGTTGACATTAATTACCAAAACCACCTAGGGAGCACTTGTGCTTTCAATCTCCCCCTTTTTGGTAATTGATGACAACATACATCAAAGCTTTAGATAAATATATAGAGAATAGCAAGTAAAGCTTTGGAAGGACATGTAACAAGCATAGGCTCCCCCTACATGTATGCAATCATGTGAATATGGAATATAGAAGCATGTGAGAGCATAACCATGATAGAGTAGGCAATGTGTTACATGTATCTTGGCCATATGCATCAGAGCAAAGAATATTAAAGAAAATACCTTCATGCTCATGAGTCCTTCTTGCAAACAGTATGTACATCAGCAAGAATTCCTCATACACATGATTGTGACGCATATACTTACCTTGTAGTCTTGAGTAGGATTAGGATAGAATGAACCTGCGTAAACAAGGTTAGATAACACAGATGCACCTACTAGCCAGAGCAAACAAAAGAAACCACAAGAATACCAAGACTGGGATGACATGTAGAGAGTGAGTACTAAGTACCACATTGGATTAGACATGTCCCCAAGAGTAAAGATATGCAATGAATTTAAATGATTTCTTCCCCTTAGATGTCTTGCTCCCCCTGAATCTAGCATGGGATACTGGGAGAAGATAGGGAATAGAAAATCAGAGCTGAAAGATATAGATGAACAGAGCTAATGCAAGCTAATGCAAATAAGCACATATGAACATGTCTTTCCCCTCAAGAAGACATGTGGCATCTCTCCTCTTGAACGCCAAGCATCTGGGATCCTTGAGAAATACTTTCTACTTGAGTATTCTCTCCCCCTGGAGATCTCTTTCTCCCCCTGAGGAGGTGATATTCTCTTTCTTTGATGTGATCTCTCTAAATGATAAGCTTTGATGTGATCTCTCTCTCCCCCTTTGACATCAATTTCCAAGAAGGGTCTTCTGGAATTTGTCGTGAATGGGTTTGGTCCTTGAGTCACAACACAAAGCAATGTTAAAAATGTGATGCTTGTAGAGGACAAGATTCATTGAGTGGAGCTGGATCAGAAGAAACACAGAATAAGTGGCAAACTGTTTTTCCTGTTGTGAAATCGGTGGCACCGAGTGGTATGTTTCGGTTGTGCCAAAAGGATTGGGTTGGACTGAAAACAACAAATCGGTGAAACCGAGTTCATCGCAGAGAAAACGCTTGTCACCTCAGCTCACTAGACTAGTAAAGATTTGCAAGGAATTTACTGAATGATATGCAATGAATTAGATGCAGAGAATGCAGAGGAAATAGAAAGAAATCTAGATGAAGTTTTTTTTTGAAAGGGGAACCAAATATGCATGAGACAAATGCAAAAACACAGAAAAGAACACAAGAGAACTTCATCTAGAGATGGTCGGCGACAAAGTCACCTATGTTAGAGTATATTGACTTAGGAGTCAAGTGAGATCACTTGATCATAGGTCATACTCATCGTTTAAGCTCAAAATGGGGTTGCCATTTTTCGTTTAAGCATTTTGATGTATACACATCTTGTCGAGTTGCTTTAGCTCATAACTTGGAGTAAAGCTTCTCTAAGATGGAATAACATACCTTGGTTGGTGGAGTTGTCCATGTAGTTGAACTTGTGTGGGTTGCTCAAGGTTGATATGTAGCTCATCAAGAGTTGGGAGCACCACTTGGAATTTGAGTCCATCTACCTACATGGGTTAGTTCTTGCAAGGAAGAGCACTTGTGTATCCAAAAATGACAATCATGAAGCTCAACATAGAATTTGTCAAAGGATATGTTTGAATGGTTCCGTGCTTCCTTGTCTTCAACCACCATAGTGTAGAAACTTGGTGATGTAGAGAATGCTCAAGATGTGAGTAGATTACAATCTCATGGAATTTGATTCAACCAAGTACCTACATGGGTTAGATAACATGCAAGATCCAAATATATCCAAGACATAAGATTTTCATCATAAGAGAAATATCAAGGATTAGTCATAAGTTCATGTCTTGCATGTATCCAATGGAGTTTCTACTCCAAGTTTGAAGCATCAATGATGTTCAATTCTCCTCTTAACCTGCAAAACACTTTCTCATCAAGAGGTTTAGTGAATATATATGCTAATTGCTTTTTGGTGCGAACATGCTTAAGATCAATGTCACCCTTAGCAACATGATCTCGAATGAAATGATGACGAACTTCAATATGCTTAGTTCGAGAATGTTGTACGGGATTATGACCAATTTTAATAGCACTTTCATTGTCACAAAGCAATGGAACATGTCTCGCATATATCCCATAATCTTTAAGAGTTTGGGTCATCCAAAGTAATTGAGCACAACATGAACCAGCGGTAATGTATTCCGCTTCGGTGGTGGATAAGGATACCGAGTTTTGTTTCTTGGAAGACCAAGACACAAGAGATCTACCAAGAAATTGACAAGTACCTGAAGTGGACTTTCTATCAACCTTGTCTCTGACATAGTCCGAGTCGGAGTAGCCAACAAGATCGAAAGAGGCCCTCTTAGGATACCAAATGCCAAAATTTGGTGTATGAATTAAGTATCTCACTATCCTTTTCACGGCCTTAAGATGACATTCTTTAGGAGCAGCTTGATATCGTGCACACATGCACACACTTAGCATGATATCGGGACGTGAAGCACATAGATATAACAATGAACCAATCATTGAGCGATAAACCTTTTGATCAACCGGTTCACCATCTTTGGTCAAGTCAAGATGTCCACTAGTAGGCATGGGTGTAGACATACCTTTGCATTCTTGCATATTGAACTTCTTGAGTAAGTCCTTGGTGTACTTCGTTTGAGAAACAAAGGTACCTTCCTTAGTTTGCTTGATTTGCAATCCAAGAAAGAATTTGAGTTCACTCATCATAGACATCTCAAACTTCTCTGACATTAGCTTCCCAAACTTTTCACTAAAATGAGGGTTAGTTGAACCAAATATAATATCATCAAAATAGATTTGGCACACAAATAGTTCTAGAATCAATTTTCCCAATTTCAAAGCCTTTTTCAATAAGGAACTTGGTCAAGCATTTATACCACGCTCTAGGAGCTTGTTTAAGACCATAAAGAGCTTTGTGAAGTTTGTAAACATGATTGGGTTTCTTAGGATTGACAAAGCCGGGAGGTTGCTTAACATAAACTTCCTCTTCTATTTCACCATTTAGAAAAGCACTTTTAATATCCATTTGGTACAATGTGATATCATGGTGATTAGCATAGGCAAGTAAGATGCGAATGGACTCAAGTCTAGCAATGGGAGCATAAGTCTCACCATAGTCCATACCTTCGACTTGTGTGTAGCCTTGGGCGACGAGACGTGCTTTGTTGCGAACTACTTGTCCATCTTCATCTTGCTTGTTGCGAAACACCCATTTGGTACCGATGATGTTGTGGTTGTTGTCGGGCTTCTCAACTAATGTCCAAACTTGGTTCCTCTCAAAGTTGTGTAGCTCTTCATGCATAGCATTTATCCAATCCAGATCTTCCAATGCTTATTCAACCTTCATGTGTTCAATGCTAGAGATGAAAGAATAGTTTTCACAAAAGTTAGCTAAACGAGTTTTAGAGCGAGTGATTCTCCCGGTTTGAATATCATTGTAGATTTGCTCGACGGGATGGTCTTTAGCAACTCTTGCTCGAACTCGTGAAAGCTTTTGCTTGTTTCTTGGTTGAACTTCTTCTTCATCTTGTTCTTCTTCTTGGCCTTCTTCATTGTTGGCGTCGTCGTCCTCTTGTCGTGGTGGAGAAGGAGGTTGTTGACGTTCATCTTGATGCACTTCCTTGTTTTCTTCATCTTGGTGCGTCCCACTTGTGGATGCTTCCGTATCAACTCTTGGTTCACCTTGTCGTGAACTAGAAGCTTCCACTTGGACGGACGAGGTACTCTCCTTCACCTCCGTTGGACGGACCTTGCCAATAGACAAGTCTTGGATTGCTTCCGAAGGATCTTTGTCTCCTACATCAATTGGCAATTGCTCTACTTGCGAGCCGTTAGATTCATCAAACTTCACATCTACCGTCTCTTCAACCTTTTGGGTGAAATTGTTGTAGACACGGTAAGTGTGAGAGTTTGAGCCATAACCTAGTAGGAAACCTTCATGAGACTTAGGAGCAAATTTAGAACGACGATGCTTATCAAGAATGTAGCACTTTGAGCCGAATACTCGAAAGTATCCAACTTGGGGTTTGTTACCGGTGAGGAGCTCGTATGCCGTCTTGCCGAGTAGCTTGTGAAGATACAAGCGATTTGTTGCATGACAAGCTGTCTCAACCGCTTCTGCCCAAAAGTGCTTCAGCGTCTTGTACTCATCAAGCATCGTTCTCGCCATTTCGATGAGAGTCCGGTTCTTCCTCTCAACGACTCCATTTTTTGAGGTGTGTATGTAGCCGAGAACTCGTGTGAAATCCCTTCTTCGTCAAGAAAGGTGTCCACATTTGCGTTCTTGAACTCCGTTCCGTTGTCGCTGCGAACCTTCTTGATCTTAACTTCAAGTTGATTTTGGGCCTTCCTAGCGAAGTTTTTGAAGATCTTTTGGACCTGCGATTTATCATCGAGAAAGAACACCCACGTAAATCTTGAAAAATCATCAACTATAACTAGACCAAAAGAATTTCCACCGAGACTCTTGTAGGAGTTGGGACCAAAGAGATCCATGTGAAGTAGCTCGAGTGGCCTCCTTGTGGTCATGATGTTCTTCACGGGATGCCTTCCTCCAACCTGTTTACCTGCTTGACAAGCACTGCAAAGTCTATCCTTATCAAATATGACATCGTTAACTCCAAGGATATGATTTCCTTTAATAAGCTTGTCAAGGCTTCACATACCAACATGACCTAGTCGTCTATGCCATAACCAACCTTTTGAGGATTTAGCAATGAAGCAAGTTTTAGGTTGAGCCTTTTTAGTGAAATCAACAATGTATAGTCACCTCTACGCACACCGGTAAAGACCATTTTATGATTGTCTCGATGAAACACTTGACAATCTACTTCAGTAAATAGGACACTGAAACTGAAATCAGCAAGTCTAGATACTGAAAGTAAGTTGTATCCAAGAGATTCAACGAGCATGACATTTTGTATGGAGCTATCATGTGATATGGCCACCTTACCGAGGCCAACCACCTTACCCTTTGAGTTGTCACCGAAAGTGACATACTTTCGAGGACTATCATTTTCAGCAAGCTCACGAAACATGTCTTTATCTCCGGTCATGTGATCGGTACATCCACTATCAGGAACCCATTCCTTTCCTCCTGACATATATCCCGAAGATTAGCCATAAGACCAAAGTGTCTCATTGCATCATCAAGATCGAAGTCACTATCATCATCCTCATCATAGTATCCATGTTCAACATCGTCATGTGGTGGATCAAATCCTAGAGAGGGTGATTCGTTAGAGTAAGTTTGACAATGATCTTGCTTATGAATTTTTATAGCTTCGGAAATAATATCACTAATAATTCCAACATCTCCTTTGGCATGCATAAGGTTTGTAAGCTCAAATAGACGATCACCAAACATAGGATCACTAGTATTCATCTTACTCAAAGCAATAGACTTATGGAGAATTTCATCAAGATTTTTCAAGGAATAATTTGGAAAGCGTTCCTCAAGAAATTTCCATATAGTGTAGGCACACTTTAGAGTAGGCAAACATCCAATCAAGTTTCTAGGTAATCCTCTAATGATAAGTTCGGCAGTTCTAAGATTCCTAATCATGTCAATTGACTCATCATGGGTAGGATGCATAGGATCAACATGAGGTGCACAAGGGCTAGCAATGTACTTGTTCAAATGATATTGATTAAAAATTGCAAGCATCTCATTTTTCCATTCATGAAAACACTCTCCATCAAGTATAGGCACTCTATGTCTAAGACTCCCCAAAGTAGACTCATCCATCTTCCTCCAATGGTGATTAAACCAAGGCAATGGAGACCAATGCTCTGATACCACTTGTAGGACCTTGACAAGAGGTGTCTAGGGGGGGTGATTAGACACTAAGTGACAAAGTTGCAGTTTTTAAGTTCTTAAAGTTTAGGTGGAGTTTAGGCACAAGTTTAACACTCACAATACATATCAAGCAAGCATGCAAAGAGTATATGAGCAGCGGAAAGTAAAGCATGTAACTTGCAAGAATGTAAAGGGAAGGGTTTTGGAGGATTCAAATGCAATTGGATACACGGATGTTTTGGCATGGTTCCGATAGGTGGTGCTATCGTACATCCACGTTGATGGAGACTTCAACCCATGAAGGGTAACGGTTGCGCGAGTCCACGGAGGGCTCAACCCACGAAGGGTCCACGAAGAAGCAACCTTGTCTATCCCACCATGGCCATCGCCCACGAAGGACTTGCCTCACTAGTGGTAGATCTTCACGAAGTAGGCGATCTCCTTGCCCTTACAAACTCCTTGGTTCAACTCCACAATCTTGTCGGAGGCTCCCAAGTGACACCTAGCCAATCTAGGAGACACCACTCTCCAAGAAGTAACAAATGGTGCGTTGATGATGAACTCCTTGCTCTTGTGCTTCAAATGATAGTCTCCCAAACACTCAACTCTCTCACATGGGATTTGGATCTAGTGGAAAGAAGATTTGAGTGGAAAGCAACTTGGGGAAGGCTAGAGATCAAGATTCATATGGTAGGAATGGAATATCTTGGCCTCAACACATGAGTAGGTAGTTCTCTCTCAGAAAATGTATGCTGGAAGTGTAGGTTCAGTCTGATGGCTCTCTCCACGAATGAAGAGGAGGTGGAGGGGTATATATAGCCTCCACACAAAATCTAACCGTTACACACAACTTGCAAAACTCGGTGGGACCGAGTTGGTAAACTCGGTCGGACCGATTTAGCAAATCTAGTGACCGTTAGGATTTTCGATGGGACCGATATGCAACTCAGTAAGACCGATATGGTTAGGGTTAGGGCATAACGTAATCTCGATGAGACCGATTACACAAACTCGGTGAGACCGATTTTGGTAATAAGCTTTCCAAAGAGTTGGTCAGGCAAACTCGGTTGGACCGATTACACAAACTCGGTATGACCGATTTTGGTAATAAGTTAACCAGGAAGTTGGCATTGTAATCTCGGTAGTACCGATTGCTCAAAATCGGTGAGATCGATTTTGGTAATGGACATACACAGAGAGATTACAATCCCATCTCGGTAGGACCGGGATCCCTATCGGTGAGACCGATTTGCCTAGGGTTTGTGGTAGTGGCTATGACATCTAAACTCGGTGGCGCCGGATAGAAAGAATCGGTGTGGCTGAGTTTGACTTTAGGTTTGGGTCATATGTGTGGAAGTGGGAAATTAGTTGAGGGTTTTGGAGCATATCACTAAGCACTGTGGAGCAAGAAACTCATTAAGCAACACCTCATCCCTTCTTGATAGTATTGGCTTTTCCTATAGACTCAATGTGATCTTGGATCACTAATATATAAAATGAAGAGTCTTGAGATTGAAGCTTGAGCCAATCCTTTGTCCTTAGCATCTTGAAGGAGTTCCCACATCCTTTAGTCCATGCCACTCCATTGTTGAACTTATCTGAAATATATTAGATAAAAGTGTTAGTCCAACAAGAGATATGTTGACATTAATTACCAAAACCACCTAGGGAGCACTTGTGCTTTCACTCCTGCCGGTTGCCGATAACTTACAGAACATGATCATCTCATACAATAACTGAAGGAAATATGCCCTAGAGGCAATAATAAAGTTGTTATTTTATATTTCCTTATTCATGATAAATTTTTATTATTCATGCTAGAATTGTATTAACCAGAAACTTGATACATGTGTGATTACATAGACAAAACACCGTGTCCCTAGTATGCCTCTACTAGACTAGCTCGTTGATCAAAGATGGTTAAGTTTCCTAGCCATGGATATGAGTTGTCATTTGATGAACGAGGTCACATCATTAGTGGAACTAGATGATACCCCGCGCGTTGTTGCGGGAGTGCATAGACACATATTTATATAATCACATGCAAAAAAAATTACAGAGAATATATTGTGTAACACAGAATAATATACATAGAACCATTTTTACGTTCCTCATGGATGGGCACGGATGCAAAACAAATCGCATGCATAATAAGTCTCAAAGAGAAAGGAAATGACACCAAACATCCAAATAGAAAAGTGGTCGGAATACTTGTAAATGTGCCTTAGTGTTACATTTGTCCTGATCCCTATAGCTTAATTGAAGAATTATGCTCATCAATTTGAAAGTCTTTTGTTAATTACAAAAGAATAAAAACTTCAGTTAGAAACTTAGAATCAATACAACTAACCACCATAATTATATTGGAAGTTTGGAAGTGCATTGACCACATAACGGCCATCTTTAAGTTTGCAACTACGTATAACAAAAGAATAATCTGGAATGGACTTAACCGTAGCAATCCTATATATTATATGGATGTATTATAGCAAAAGTAAGTGAAACAATTCATCAAACAAACACTAAGTGGAACAATAATTTTACAGCAAAACTAATTGAAGCAAGTTTCAGTTGTGAAGCACAACGTATCCTAAAGCATTGAGCAACTACACTGGTGAAATCTGTAGACAAATCAATGGAAAAAGGTCCCACCTCAGTTATGTTGTCTCACACACAGATAATGAATGTGTCACCTTTGCCACATCAGACATGATAACTATCTTTGGCCATCAGTGTTAATTGGATGTGAGTTGCTTTTGAAATATTCACTAAGCTGCATGGATGCTAACTAATATTACATTCAGTTATGAAACCAACGGTGGATCAAAATATTGCAAGATGTGAACATTAAACTGGTACTAACAGGAAGCAATTATTTAAAATTCAAAGCACTAATCTCAGCTTGACTGTTTTTCTTGGATAAGCCACAATCTGCTAGGAATACATAATTGTAAGAAAGATCATCGTGGAAAAAATAGGGTGCAATAATAATTTACCATGCCTTCTCCAAATAGGTGAGATGTAGCAGGCACGAAGAAATGTGTCCAAAGTTGAAAAATAAAGATCAGTTTGTACAATTCACAATAATATGTCAAACTATTAGCAGAGCAAAAGGAAGCACATATATGTAGTGTATTAAAGTAATGTATTTGCCCACCTTGGTGTATGACTTCAAGAATCAGTTAATAGGCAACAATTTGACATATTAAGATGGGTGTGATGGTGGATGTCAGGAGCAGAGCAACGGACTGCACACGCCTAGCCCGACTCTTTTTTAACTTCTGCAAGTTCTAAAGACAATCCAGAAGATTGATCATAAAGAACACTGATAAAGGACGGTGTCAGGGTCAGAGCAACGGAGTGCACACGCCTAGCCCGACTGTTTTTTAACTTCTGCAAGCAATATAGAAAATGCAGAAGTTTGATCAGAAAGAATATTATTAAGGATACTACAATGAGGTGATGAGGCGAAAGAACTTTAGTATGAAATCCATATGAGCCAACACTTATTAGAGCATATCGATCACAAAAAGAAAAGGTGTTAACATAATTAGATGTGATAGAAACGCTGCAAACAAAAACGGCCAGACATTGTTGAAAGGGTGTGACGCCCCCGATTCAATCGTACTCTAATCATGCATGCAAACGTGTACGATCAAGATCAGGGACTCACGGGAAGATATCACAACACAACTCTACAAATAAAATAAGTCATACAAGCATCATAATACAAGCCAGGGGCCTCGAGGGCTCGAATACAAGTGCTCGATCATAGACGAGTCAGCGGAAGCAACAATATCTGAGTATAGACATAAGTAAACAAGTTGCCATAAGATGGCTAGCACAAACTAGGATACAGATCAAAAGAGGCGCATGCCTCCTGCCTGGGATCCTCCTAACTACTCCTGGTCGTCGTTAGCGGGCTGCACGTAGTAGTAGGCACCTCTAGAGTAGTAGTCGTCATCGACGGTGGCGTCTGGATCCTGGGCTCCAACGTTTAGTTGCAGCATCCGAGAAGAAGAGGAAAACGGGGGAAAAGAGGGAGCAAAGCAACCGTGAGTACTCATCCAAAGTACTCGCAAGCAAGGAGCTACACTACATATGCATGGGTATATGTGTAAGGAGGCAATATGAGTGGACTGAACTGCAGAATGCCAGAATAAGAGGGGGATAGCTAGTCCTATCGAAGACTACGCTTCTGGCAGCCTCCGTCTTGCAGCATGTAGAAGAGAGTAGACTGAAGTCCTCCAAGTAGCATCACATAGCATAATCCTACCCGGCGATCCTCCCCTCGTCGCCCTGTGGAAAAGCGATCACCGGGTTGTCTGTGGAACTTATCTGGGTGTGTTTTATTAAGTGTCCGGTTCTAGTTGTCATAAGGTCAAGGTACAACTCCGGGTCATCCTTTTACCGAGGGACACGACTATTCGAATAGATTAACTTCCCTGCAGGGGTGCACCACATAACCCAAC